>NC_071664.1:0-75230 GCF_012460135.2 Molothrus ater | reverse complement strand
TCAGCACCGAGGTGTCCATGAGGCAGGGCCCCAGGGGAGAGGCAGGGGGAGCAGCCAGCCTGCTGCCCCTAGCCCAGCTTTCAGCCCAGGCAGGGAGCTGCAGGGTGGGGAGAGCATGGAGAGCTTCTGAGAAGGCCACCTGGAGGGCCAGACTAGGCCAGCTCCAGAAACTCACAGCCAGGGCAAGGACGGCCTCGTTGTCCCCGCTGCAGAGGAAGCCGCCGTACGCTGGCTGCTCCTCTATGGCAGAGAGCAGCGCTGGAAGCACCTCCTCCACGGCTACTGCTGAGGTGCCCATGGCCCTCCACATCAGCGCGGCCGCTCTGTGGGAGCAGAGCTGTGCGTCAGTACCGTGCCCCGTGCAGCTGCAGGGGGCCGGGAGGGAGCATGGCAGCAGGCTCAGGAAACAGAGGGGCCCCACGGTGCCGGTGCTCTCCGCCTGTCTGGCAGAGCCCGCTGGACAGGCTGTACAGGGCCAGGGGTCCTACGGGCCGGTGAGCACCGAGCTCTGCAGGCAGTTGTGCCCCGTACCCGTCACACGTTGGGGCACAGCGCAGGAGGCTCATCACCACGTGGGCAGGGTGTTCTTCAGTCAGGCTGACAATGGCCATTTGCAGCCCGGCGTCCACAGACTCACAGGACGTGAGTCTCTGCAGCATGGCTCTCACCGCAGCTTGCACCTGCAGGAAGCAGCATGGGGAAGACTTGGAGTGCCGTCCAAGGCAGCAAGTGGCCCAGCTTCCCCCAAGAAGTGCTTGCCTTCCCAGCCCAGTGTGATGGGGCTGAGGGGGCCCAGCGGACATGGCTTGAGGGGCCACGTCATCCTGGGAGGCCTTGGGCCCTGGCCCCAGGCTGCTGCGGAGAATAAAAAGCCTTCTGCAAAAACTCCAGAGTGGGTCCAGGACTCACAGGCAGCGTGGGCATGGCCTCAGTCTCTGCCATGGCCTGAGTGATGGTGTTGCTGGTGGCCATGCCCTCCATCAGGGCCATGTCAGCCTCCCTGCAGCCCTCATCAGTTTCCCAGTCTGAGCTGGCGGCCAGGTCAGAAGACGCTGTGCTGGCAGCAGCCTCTGCCCGCAGCTGGCCGGGCCTGGAGTCGGGCTCGGCCATGCCCTCGGGTGCGGGGCCACCGCTCTTTGTGCGCCGATGGTGCAGCAACCTGCGCAGTGTCTGCAGCAGAAGGAAGGGCGGCAAGAGAGGGACCTTCCATGGTCTGCTCCAAGCGCGGGGCCCTGCCGAGCAGTGCCGGCAGGCCCGGCCCAGGTGGGGATGGCCGCAGGTACCTGCGCTGCTCTGCGGAAGCGGCCACGGCTGGGCTCCTGCTCTTGCGTCCGCTCCTTGGCTGCATCTGCCAAAGAGCGAGCGCAGCCAGAGCTGAGGGGCCGCCTCACAGAGGCGGAACAGAGAACACAGGCCAGCCCTGCACTCCCCAGGCAGGGACAACCCCCCGGGTGCCCAGGGGACGGAGTACGGCCATCAGGAGAACAGCCCCGGCCCCTGTCCCGTCCCATCCATGGGAATGGCCACAGGCATGGGATGGGATGGGATGGGATGGGATGGGATGGGATGGGATGGGATGGGATGGGATGGGATGGGATGGGATGGGGACAGGCTGGCCGCAGGCACCAGCCCTGCGGCCCAGCTCCGCCACTCACCATCCTGCAGCGGCTGTAAGTGCTCCGGCTCTGCAGGCTGCTGCGCTGGGCCAGCTGCAGGGCCTTTGCTTTTCTTGCCCCAAAGCCCCTTGAACAGGCTGAGCAGTCTGCCCGCCATCCCGCTCTCTGACCTCAAGGGCACCTTCCAGACAGATGCCACAGCAAGGGTCCGAGTCAGTGAGTGCTGCAGTGGTGCCTTGCAGGCACCTGCAACAGAGGAGCCTCAGCAAGGCTACAGGACAGCAAGTCCTGCACTCCAGGGCTCCTGCCACAATGACAGGAGACTCCTGGTGAACGATGGAGCTTGCCAAGTCCCACGGCCTGGCCACGAGGGCACCGGCCGCAGGGATGGGAGATGCCTTGCAAAAGCTCCGAGTCAGCGAGTCCCGAGGTCTGGCTGTGAGGCCAGCCGCAGGAGGAACGCCTGGGAAAAGCTCCGGGTCAGGGAGGAACGAGCCAGCTGTGCGGGGGCGCCTCACAGCACCGCTCTGTCCCGTCCTGTCCCGTCGCATGCACCCAGCACTGTGGCGTGGCCGCAGCAACGGCAGAGCCTATGTCAGCGCGTGTCACAAAGGGCTGCTCTGACATGCTGTCCCTTCCGTTCCCACGGTGACCCCGCTGCACCGTGTCACAAAGGGACACGCTGCCACGTGCCCCGGGGCCATCCCCTCCCCAGCCAAGGCGCCCCCGCGTGTCTAACACACCAGTGTCTAACACAGCCCTGGACACACCATGAGCCGCCAAGTGCTCGGCAAGGACTCTCCACGCTGCCCGCACAGCCCAGCTGGCTGCCAGCCCTGGAGCAGAACAGCTTCCAGCAAGCAAGAGGCAAAGGCATCTTGCCAAGAGTTAAAATACAGGCCAGATGCCATCGATGTCTGCATAAAGGCCTTTGAATTCACAGCTCTCTGAGAGGCATTTGGGGCTCTGGGCTGGACACAGATGATCCCCCTGTGTCCTGTGCTCCAAGAGGGGGGACACACCCTGCCACTGGTGCTTGCCTTGGTCTCTGCAGGCCCAGGCAGATGCCAAAGCTGCTCTTCACAGCCTTCTCCCTTGCCACGCCCCTGTGCCAAGTGCAAGGGGCCTCAAGGATGGAAAGGAGCGCAAGGAGCCAAAGGGAGCCAGCTGTACCTACCTCACTGGGGGCTCCTGGGCAAGCACTTGGCTTGAGAAGCAAGCCCCTCTCTTCCAAAGTGCCTCCATTTCCCGGGCAACACCAACATGCACGTAAGAAAGCCTGGCAAGGCTGAATTACTCGTGCACCTTGTAGCACAGGCACTCCAGCTGGAGCTCATCTTCCTTCTGCCGAGTCTGTTTCCTCATGTCCCTTGTGGTGCGCAGCCCTGGGCCCCCTAGAAACAAGAGGTGCCCGCTGCCCCTTCGAGTGCCAGAACTCCTGCCCGCGCTGACGGCAGCAAAAGCAGGCTGTTGCCAGCCAGGGAGCGGAGCCCTGTTCCCTCAGGAGGCTCTCCTCAGCCCCTTGCCCACTGTGCACGCAGCACTTCTGCCTGCCTGCCCAGAACGCTCTTGCCACAGCACAGCACAAGCTGGCCGGCTCTGGGCTCAGCACAGCCCAAGCACAGGTCTCTGCAGGAAGACACAGCGGCTCTTTTGCAGCCTTGCCCCGCAGTGATGGGAAGGGGCCCCTGCCTCTGGTCTCACTTGCTTGGCTTTCTGCCTGCATCTGAGGCAGGGGCTGCCTGATTCCTCGCTTGTGGGGAGAGCAGAGCCGCCGGAAGCGCGCCCAGCGTGCAGGCACTGCCCGACAGCGCTGCGGCCGCTGGGACGCTGGCGCCCCCGAGTCCCAACCACTCCGCTGCCGCTGCTGCTTGATTTGCTTTTAGGCACAGACAAAGCTCACTGCTAGGCCACCATGGTCTCTGCTCCTGCCCTCTTCCTGTCCCTGGGTAGGGCTAGAGCATTGCTGTGCTTTCAGGAGGCTCTTGGCGGAAACTTGCGGCATTGCAAGCTCCTTTGCCCTGGCTGGATGCTTGCACTTGAATCCCTCACAGCTGGCTTCAGAGCACACTCCAGTTGGCTCTTCTAAAAACAGGCTCCTTTTCCCCTTCAGTGTGCTGGGCACGGCCTTGAAGTCCACGCTGCTGTGCAACTGGAGCAGCGGGACAGGGACCTTTGCAGCCTGAGCTGCCCTTGTTCCTCTCTGTCTGTGCACGGAACTCAGCGGGGAGGAGAAGGGCAGCAGGGCCCTGCGTGTCCCCGGGCTCAGGTTTTGCGCCGCTTCAGCTCCACAGAGACGCGGGTCAAGTGAAAAACCCAAAGAGTTTATTAGGGAAAAGCAAAGCCAAGGGGTCAGCTGGGAGGTAAAAAAGGGCATGGGCAGGGCCTGAGGGCGGCAGGGAAGGAGCTGCCAACAGGGAGGGAGCTGGCAAGAGCTGCTGGAGCTTGGCACAGGCTCAGCTGTGAGCAGCCAGAGCTGTGCCTGGAGCTGCAGCTGGTCCCTTCTGCCCTGCAGGTGGTCCCATCTTGGATGGGAACTGGAAATCTCCGAGGGAGGCCGCTCCAGGTGATGCAGGAGACAAAGGAAGTTCTGCAGATCTTCTTTGGAATTTCATGGGAATCCATATGCTGATGCAAGATGGGCTCTCATCTTCCCTGAGGGCTTGACGAGCTGGGAGAGGAACAGAGCCACGGTCAGAGGCCAGATTGAGGGAATCCAAGGAAAGCCTCCTGCCAGGGCCATCTTGCCATGGCCAGGAGGGAGCGGGAGACAAAGGCCAGAGAGCGGGGAGGCAGCTCAGCCAGGCAGCGCTGGCCATCAGGCTCACCTCCAGCAAGAAGGCCAGAGCAGGCAGATGCCAGCAGGGCTGCTTCCCCACCAGCAGGCTGAGCAGGTGCGAGGCCATGTGGGGACACAAGGGGCTCAAGCCAGAGCGCATCTCCCTGGCAGGGGAAAAAGGCACCAAGGCCCTGAGCCGGGCGGGCAAACCTCTCCCAGGAGTGACTCCAGGAGGTCCCATCTTTCCCCAGCACTCTGCAAGGGGACACGGGCCCCTTGGGAGGCGGCTGCTGCTGGGCATCCTCCTCTGCCAGCCCTTTGCAGTCTGCTGGGCCCTCCCTCGGTGACAAGGCCCTCTTGCTTACAAGCCCAGGAACTGCGTGGGGCACTCCGGGCACGGGGCACAAATGCTGGCAGTGGCGGCGGGGAGTAGGGGATCTCACCTGGCCAGCAGGCCCGCTGCATAGTGCTGGGTGTGGGCACAGAGCAGGGTGTCCCAGAGCTGCTTGTGCTCCAGAGCCAGCAGGTTCTTGCCAAAGCCCACTTGGGAGAGCAGAGCCTTCATGGTCTGCACTGCAAACCTGTGTGCCGAGAAAAGGCCGGGTCACTCTGGGAGCACTGGCTCTGGCCACAAGGGAGTGGGAAGGACAGGCTGACTGGCACCTGTTGGGCTGGCTGGCAAGGCCGTGTTCCTCCCAGCACGCTCTCCAGAAGCTCTGGCTTTCCACATCCTCTGCCCTCTGCTCTGTGGTGATGAAAATTCGCAAGAGCAGAGCCACAAGCAGGTGGGGAGAATGAAGGACTATTGCATAGTGCCACTCGGGCATGCATGCAATCCTCCACAGCACCAGAGTTGCCTGCAAGAGACAAAGCAGCCCCAGGCAGCGCTCAGCGCCGAGGTGTCCATGAGGCAGGGCCCCAGGGGAGAGGCAGGGGGAGCAGCCAGCCTGCTGCCCCTAGCCCAGCTTTCAGCCCAGGCAGGGAGCTGCAGGGTGGGGAGAGCATGGAGAGCTTCTGAGAAGGCCACCTGGAGGGCCAGACTAGGCCAGCTCCAGAAACTCACAGCCAGGGCAAGGACGGCCTCGTTGTCCCCGCTGCAGAGGAAGCCGCCGTACGCTGGCTGCTCCTCTATGGCAGAGAGCAGCGCTGGAAGCACCTCCTCCACGGCTACTGCTGAGGTGCCCATGGCCCTCCACATCAGCGCGGCCGCTCTGTGGGAGCAGAGCTGTGCGTCAGTACCGTGCCCCGTGCAGCTGCAGGGGGCCGGGAGGGAGCATGGCAGCAGGCTCAGGAAACAGAGGGGCCCCACGGTGCCGGTGCTCTCCGCCTGTCTGGCAGAGCCCGCTGGACAGGCTGTACAGGGCCAGGGGTCCTACGGGCCGGTGAGCACCGAGCTCTGCAGGCAGTTGTGCCCCGTACCCGTCACACGTTGGGGCACAGCGCAGGAGACTCATCACCACGTGGGCAGGGTGTTCTTCAGTCAGGCTGACAATGGCCATTTGCAGCCCGGCGTCCACAGACTCACAGGACGTGAGTCTCTGCAGCATGGCTCTCACCGCAGCTTGCACCTGCAGGAAGCAGCATGGGGAAGACTTGGAGTGCCGTCCAAGGCAGCAAGTGGCCCAGCTTCCCCCAAGAAGTGCTTGCCTTCCCAGCCCAGTGTGATGGGGCTGAGGGGGCCCAGCGGACATGGCTTGAGGGGCCACGTCATCCTGGGAGGCCTTGGGCCCTGGCCCCAGGCTGCTGCGGAGAATAAAAAGCCTTCTGCAAAAACTCCAGAGTGGGTCCAGGACTCACAGGCAGCGTGGGCATGGCCTCAGTCTCTGCCATGGCCTGAGTGATGGTGTTGCTGGTGGCCATGCCCTCCATCAGGGCCATGTCAGCCTCCCTGCAGCCCTCATCAGTTTCCCAGTCTGAGCTGGCGGCCAGGTCAGAAGACGCTGTGCTGGCAGCAGCCTCTGCCCGCAGCTGGCCGGGCCTGGAGTCGGGCTCGGCCATGCCCTCGGGTGCGGGGCCACCGCTCTTTGTGCGCCGATGGTGCAGCAACCTGCGCAGTGTCTGCAGCAGAAGGAAGGGCGGCAAGAGAGGGACCTTCCATGGTCTGCTCCAAGCGCGGGGCCCTGCCGAGCAGTGCCGGCAGGCCCGGCCCAGGTGGGGATGGCCGCAGGTACCTGCGCTGCTCTGCGGAAGCGGCCACGGCTGGGCTCCTGCTCTTGCGTCCGCTCCTTGGCTGCATCTGCCAAAGAGCGAGCGCAGCCAGAGCTGAGGGGCCGCCTCACAGAGGCGGAACAGAGAACACAGGCCAGCCCTGCACTCCCCAGGCAGGGACAACCCCCCGGGTGCCCAGGGGACGGAGTACGGCCATCAGGAGAACAGCCCCGGCCCCTGTCCCGTCCCATCCATGGGAATGGCCACAGGCATGGGATGGGATGGGATGGGATGGGATGGGATGGGATGGGATGGGATGGGATGGGATGGGGACAGGCTGGCCGCAGGCACCAGCCCTGCGGCCCAGCTCCGCCACTCACCATCCTGCAGCGGCTGTAAGTGCTCCGGCTCTGCAGGCTGCTGCGCTGGGCCAGCTGCAGGGCCTTTGCTTTTCTTGCCCCAAAGCCCCTTGAACAGGCTGAGCAGTCTGCCCGCCATCCCGCTCTCTGACCTCAAGGGCACCTTCCAGACAGATGCCACAGCAAGGGTCCGAGTCAGTGAGTGCTGCAGTGGTGCCTTGCAGGCACCTGCAACAGAGGAGCCTCAGCAAGGCTACAGGACAGCAAGTCCTGCACTCCAGGGCTCCTGCCACAATGACAGGAGACTCCTGGTGAACGATGGAGCTTGCCAAGTCCCACGGCCTGGCCACGAGGGCACCGGCCGCAGGGATGGGAGATGCCTTGCAAAAGCTCCGAGTCAGCGAGTCCCGAGGTCTGGCTGTGAGGCCAGCCGCAGGAGGAACGCCTGGGAAAAGCTCCGGGTCAGGGAGGAACGAGCCAGCTGTGCGGGGGCGCCTCACAGCACCGCTCTGTCCCGTCCTGTCCCGTCGCATGCACCCAGCACTGTGGCGTGGCCGCAGCAACGGCAGAGCCTATGTCAGCGCGTGTCACAAAGGGCTGCTCTGACATGCTGTCCCTTCCGTTCCCACGGTGACCCCGCTGCACCGTGTCACAAAGGGACACGCTGCCACGTGCCCCGGGGCCATCCCCTCCCCAGCCAAGGCGCCCCCGCGTGTCTAACACACCAGTGTCTAACACAGCCCTGGACACACCATGAGCCGCCAAGTGCTCGGCAAGGACTCTCCACGCTGCCCGCACAGCCCAGCTGGCTGCCAGCCCTGGAGCAGAACAGCTTCCAGCAAGCAAGAGGCAAAGGCATCTTGCCAAGAGTTAAAATACAGGCCAGATGCCATCGATGTCTGCATAAAGGCCTTTGAATTCACAGCTCTCTGAGAGGCATTTGGGGCTCTGGGCTGGACACAGATGATCCCCCTGTGTCCTGTGCTCCAAGAGGGGGGACACACCCTGCCACTGGTGCTTGCCTTGGTCTCTGCAGGCCCAGGCAGATGCCAAAGCTGCTCTTCACAGCCTTCTCCCTTGCCACGCCCCTGTGCCAAGTGCAAGGGGCCTCAAGGATGGAAAGGAGCGCAAGGAGCCAAAGGGAGCCAGCTGTACCTACCTCACTGGGGGCTCCTGGGCAAGCACTTGGCTTGAGAAGCAAGCCCCTCTCTTCCAAAGTGCCTCCATTTCCCGGGGAACACCAACATGCACGTAAGAAAGCCTGGCAAGGCTGAATTACTCGTGCACCTTGTAGCACAGGCACTCCAGCTGGAGCTCATCTTCCTTCTGCCGAGTCTGTTTCCTCATGTCCCTTGTGGTGCGCAGCCCTGGGCCCCCTAGAAACAAGAGGTGCCCGCTGCCCCTTCGAGTGCCAGAACTCCTGCCCGCGCTGACGGCAGCAAAAGCAGGCTGTTGCCAGCCAGGGAGCGGAGCCCTGTTCCCTCAGGAGGCTCTCCTCAGCCCCTTGCCCACTGTGCACGCAGCACTTCTGCCTGCCTGCCCAGAACGCTCTTGCCACAGCACAGCACAAGCTGGCCGGCTCTGGGCTCAGCACAGCCCAAGCACAGGTCTCTGCAGGAAGACACAGCGGCTCTTTTGCAGCCTTGCCCCGCAGTGATGGGAAGGGGCCCCTGCCTCTGGTCTCACTTGCTTGGCTTTCTGCCTGCATCTGAGGCAGGGGCTGCCTGATTCCTCGCTTGTGGGGAGAGCAGAGCCGCCGGAAGCGCGCCCAGCGTGCAGGCACTGCCCGACAGCGCTGCGGCCGCTGGGACGCTGGCACCCCCGAGTCCCAACCACTCCGCTGCCGCTGCTGCTTGATTTGCTTTTAGGCACAGACAAAACTCACTGCTAGGCCACCATGGTCTCTGCTCCTGCCCTCTTCCTGTCCCTGGGTAGGGCTAGAGCATTGCTGTGCTTTCAGGAGGCTCTTGGCGGAAACTTGCGGCATTGCAAGCTCCTTTGCCCTGGCTGGATGCTTGCACTTGAATCCCTCACAGCTGGCTTCAGAGCACACTCCAGTTGGCTCTTCTAAAAACAGGCTCCTTTTCCCCTTCAGTGTGCTGGGCACGGCCTTGAAGTCCACGCTGCTGTGCAACTGGAGCAGCGGGACAGGGACCTTTGCAGCCTGAGCTGCCCTTGTTCCTCTCTGTCTGTGCACGGAACTCAGCGGGGAGGAGAAGGGCAGCAGGGCCCTGCGTGTCCCCGGGCTCAGGTTTTGCGCCGCTTCAGCTCCACAGAGACGCGGGTCAAGTGAAAAACCCAAAGAGTTTATTAGGGAAAAGCAAAGCCAAGGGGTCAGCTGGGAGGTAAAAAAGGGCATGGGCAGGGCCTGAGGGCGGCAGGGAAGGAGCTGCCAACAGGGAGGGAGCTGGCAAGAGCTGCTGGAGCTTGGCACAGGCTCAGCTGTGAGCAGCCAGAGCTGTGCCTGGAGCTGCAGCTGGTCCCTTCTGCCCTGCAGGTGGTCCCATCTTGGATGGGAACTGGAAATCTCCGAGGGAGGCCGCTCCAGGTGATGCAGGAGACAAAGGAAGTTCTGCAGATCTTCTTTGGAATTTCATGGGAATCCATATGCTGATGCAAGATGGGCTCTCATCTTCCCTGAGGGCTTGACGAGCTGGGAGAGGAACAGAGCCACGGTCAGAGGCCAGATTGAGGGAATCCAAGGAAAGCCTCCTGCCAGGGCCATCTTGCCATGGCCAGGAGGGAGCGGGAGACAAAGGCCAGAGAGCGGGGAGGCAGCTCAGCCAGGCAGCGCTGGCCATCAGGCTCACCTCCAGCAAGAAGGCCAGAGCAGGCAGATGCCAGCAGGGCTGCTTCCCCACCAGCAGGCTGAGCAGGTGCGAGGCCATGTGGGGACACAAGGGGCTCAAGCCAGAGCGCATCTCCCTGGCAGGGGAAAAAGGCACCAAGGCCCTGAGCCGGGCGGGCAAACCTCTCCCAGGAGTGACTCCAGGAGGTCCCATCTTTCCCCAGCACTCTGCAAGGGGACACGGGCCCCTTGGGAGGCGGCTGCTGCTGGGCATCCTCCTCTGCCAGCCCTTTGCAGTCTGCTGGGCCCTCCCTCGGTGACAAGGCCCTCTTGCTTACAAGCCCAGGAACTGCGTGGGGCACTCCGGGCACGGGGCACAAATGCTGGCAGTGGCGGCGGGGAGTAGGGGATCTCACCTGGCCAGCAGGCCCGCTGCATAGTGCTGGGTGTGGGCACAGAGCAGGGTGTCCCAGAGCTGCTTGTGCTCCAGAGCCAGCAGGTTCTTGCCAAAGCCCACTTGGGAGAGCAGAGCCTTCATGGTCTGCACTGCAAACCTGTGTGCCGAGAAAAGGCCGGGTCACTCTGGGAGCACTGGCTCTGGCCACAAGGGAGTGGGAAGGACAGGCTGACTGGCACCTGTTGGGCTGGCTGGCAAGGCCGTGTTCCTCCCAGCACGCTCTCCAGAAGCTCTGGGTTTCCACATCCTCTGCCCTCTGCTCTGTGGTGATGAAAATTCGCAAGAGCAGAGCCACAAGCAGGTGGGGAGAATGAAGGACTATTGCATAGTGCCACTCGGGCATGCATGCAATCCTCCACAGCACCAGAGTTGCCTGCAAGAGACAAAGCAGCCCCAGGCAGCGCTCAGCGCCGAGGTGTCCATGAGGCAGGGCCCCAGGGGAGAGGCAGGGGGAGCAGCCAGCCTGCTGCCCCTAGCCCAGCTTTCAGCCCAGGCAGGGAGCTGCAGGGTGGGGAGAGCATGGAGAGCTTCTGAGAAGGCCACCTGGAGGGCCAGACTAGGCCAGCTCCAGAAACTCACAGCCAGGGCAAGGACGGCCTGGTTGTCCCCGCTGCAGAGGAAGCCGCCGTACGCTGGCTGCTCCTCTATGGCAGAGAGCAGCGCTGGAAGCACCTCCTCCACGGCTACTGCTGAGGTGCCCATGGCCCTCCACATCAGCGCGGCCGCTCTGTGGGAGCAGAGCTGTGCGTCAGTACCGTGCCCCGTGCAGCTGCAGGGGGCCGGGAGGGAGCATGGCAGCAGGCTCAGGAAACAGAGGGGCCCCACGGTGCCGGTGCTCTCCGCCTGTCTGGCAGAGCCCGCTGGACAGGCTGTACAGGGCCAGGGGTCCTACGGGCCGGTGAGCACCGAGCTCTGCAGGCAGTTGTGCCCCGTACCCGTCACACGTTGGGGCACAGCGCAGGAGACTCATCACCACGTGGGCAGGGTGTTCTTCAGTCAGGCTGACAATGGCCATTTGCAGCCCGGCGTCCACAGACTCACAGGACGTGAGTCTCTGCAGCATGGCTCTCACCGCAGCTTGCACCTGCAGGAAGCAGCATGGGGAAGACTTGGAGTGCCGTCCAAGGCAGCAAGTGGCCCAGCTTCCCCCAAGAAGTGCTTGCCTTCCCAGCCCAGTGTGATGGGGCTGAGGGGGCCCAGCGGACATGGCTTGAGGGGCCACGTCATCCTGGGAGGCCTTGGGCCCTGGCCCCAGGCTGCTGCGGAGAATAAAAAGCCTTCTGCAAAAACTCCAGAGTGGGTCCAGGACTCACAGGCAGCGTGGGCATGGCCTCAGTCTCTGCCATGGCCTGAGTGATGGTGTTGCTGGTGGCCATGCCCTCCATCAGGGCCATGTCAGCCTCCCTGCAGCCCTCATCAGTTTCCCAGTCTGAGCTGGCGGCCAGGTCAGAAGACGCTGTGCTGGCAGCAGCCTCTGCCCGCAGCTGGCCGGGCCTGGAGTCGGGCTCGGCCGTGCCCTCGGGTGCGGGGCCACCGCTCTTTGTGCGCCGATGGTGCAGCAACCTGCGCAGTGTCTGCAGCAGAAGGAAGGGCGGCAAGAGAGGGACCTTCCATGGTCTGCTCCAAGCACGGGGCCCTGCCGAGCAGTGCCGGCAGGCCCGGCCCAGGTGGGGATGGCCGCAGGTACCTGCGCTGCTCTGCGGAAGCGGCCACGGCTGGGCTCCTGCTCTTGCGTCCGCTCCTTGGCTGCATCTGCCAAAGAGCGAGCGCAGCCAGAGCTGAGGGGCCGCCTCACAGAGGCGGAACAGAGAACACAGGCCAGCCCTGCACTCCCCAGGCAGGGACAACCCCCCGGGTGCCCAGGGGACGGAGTACGGCCATCAGGAGAACAGCCCCGGCCCCTGTCCCGTCCCATCCATGGGAATGGCCACAGGCATGGGATGGGATGGGATGGGATGGGATGGGATGGGATGGGATGGGATGGGATGGGATGGGATGGGATGGGATGGGATGGGATGGGATGGGATGGGGACAGGCTGGCCGCAGGCACCAGCCCTGCGGCCCAGCTCCGCCACTCACCATCCTGCAGCGGCTGTAAGTGCTCCGGCTCTGCAGGCTGCTGCGCTGGGCCAGCTGCAGGGCCTTTGCTTTTCTTGCCCCAAAGCCCCTTGAACAGGCTGAGCAGTCTGCCCGCCATCCCGCTCTCTGACCTCAAGGGCACCTTCCAGACAGATGCCACAGCAAGGGTCCGAGTCAGTGAGTGCTGCAGTGGTGCCTTGCAGGCACCTGCAACAGAGGAGCCTCAGCAAGGCTACAGGACAGCAAGTCCTGCACTCCAGGGCTCCTGCCACAATGACAGGAGACTCCTGGTGAACGATGGAGCTTGCCAAGTCCCACGGCCTGGCCACGAGGGCACCGGCCGCAGGGATGGGAGATGCCTTGCAAAAGCTCCGAGTCAGCGAGTCCCGAGGTCTGGCTGTGAGGCCAGCCGCAGGAGGAACGCCTGGGAAAAGCTCCGGGTCAGGGAGGAACGAGCCAGCTGTGCGGGGGCGCCTCACAGCACCGCTCTGTCCCGTCCTGTCCCGTCGCATGCACCCAGCACTGTGGCGTGGCCGCAGCAACGGCAGAGCCTATGTCAGCGCGTGTCACAAAGGGCTGCTCTGACATGCTGTCCCTTCCGTTCCCACGGTGACCCCGCTGCACCGTGTCACAAAGGGACACGCTGCCACGTGCCCCGGGGCCATCCCCTCCCCAGCCAAGGCGCCCCCGCGTGTCTAACACACCAGTGTCTAACACAGCCCTGGACACACCATGAGCCGCCAAGTGCTCGGCAAGGACTCTCCACGCTGCCCGCACAGCCCAGCTGGCTGCCAGCCCTGGAGCAGAACAGCTTCCAGCAAGCAAGAGGCAAAGGCATCTTGCCAAGAGTTAAAATACAGGCCAGATGCCATCGATGTCTGCATAAAGGCCTTTGAATTCACAGCTCTCTGAGAGGCATTTGGGGCTCTGGGCTGGACACAGATGATCCCCCTGTGTCCTGTGCTCCAAGAGGGGGGACACACCCTGCCACTGGTGCTTGCCTTGGTCTCTGCAGGCCCAGGCAGATGCCAAAGCTGCTCTTCACAGCCTTCTCCCTTGCCACGCCCCTGTGCCAAGTGCAAGGGGCCTCAAGGATGGAAAGGAGCGCAAGGAGCCAAAGGGAGCCAGCTGTACCTACCTCACTGGGGGCTCCTGGGCAAGCACTTGGCTTGAGAAGCAAGCCCCTCTCTTCCAAAGTGCCTCCATTTCCCGGGGAACACCAACATGCACGTAAGAAAGCCTGGCAAGGCTGAATTACTCGTGCACCTTGTAGCACAGGCACTCCAGCTGGAGCTCATCTTCCTTCTGCCGAGTCTGTTTCCTCATGTCCCTTGTGGTGCGCAGCCCTGGGCCCCCTAGAAACAAGAGGTGCCCGCTGCCCCTTCGAGTGCCAGAACTCCTGCCCGCGCTGACGGCAGCAAAAGCAGGCTGTTGCCAGCCAGGGAGCGGAGCCCTGTTCCCTCAGGAGGCTCTCCTCAGCCCCTTGCCCACTGTGCACGCAGCACTTCTGCCTGCCTGCCCAGAACGCTCTTGCCACAGCACAGCACAAGCTGGCCGGCTCTGGGCTCAGCACAGCCCAAGCACAGGTCTCTGCAGGAAGACACAGCAGCTCTTTTGCAGCCTTGCCCCGCAGTGATGGGAAGGGGCCCCTGCCTCTGGTCTCACTTGCTTGGCTTTCTGCCTGCATCTCAGGCAGGGGCTGCCTGATTCCTCGCTTGTGGGGAGAGCAGAGCCGCCGGAAGCGCGCCCAGCGTGCAGGCACTGCCCGACAGCGCTGCGGCCGCTGGGACGCTGGCGCCCCCGAGTCCCAACCACTCCGCTGCCGCTGCTGCTTGATTTGCTTTTAGGCACAGACAAAGCTCACTGCTAGGCCACCATAGTCTCTGCTCCTGCCCTCTTCCTGTCCCTGTGTAGGGCTAGAGCATTGCTGTGCTTTCAGGAGGCTCTTGGCGGAAACTTGCGGCATTGCAAGCTCCTTTGCCCTGGCTGGATGCTTGCACTTGAATCCCTCACAGCTGGCTTCAGAGCACACTCCAGTTGGCTCTTCTAAAAACAGGCTCCTTTTCCCCTTCAGTGTGCTGGGCACGGCCTTGAAGTCCACGCTGCTGTGCAACTGGAGCAGCGGGACAGGGACCTTTGCAGCCTGAGCTGCCCTTGTTCCTCTCTGTCTGTGCACGGAACTCAGCGGGGAGGAGAAGGGCAGCAGGGCCCTGCGTGTCCCCAGGCTGAGGTTTTGCGCCGCTTCAGCTCCACAGAGACGCGGGTCAAGTGAAAAACCCAAAGAGTTTATTAGGGAAAAGCAAAGCCAAGGGGTCAGCTGGGAGGTAAAAAAGGGCATGGGCAGGGCCTGAGGGCGGCAGGGAAGGAGCTGCCAACAGGGAGGGAGCTGGCAAGAGCTGCTGGAGCTTGGCACAGGCTCAGCTGTGAGCAGCCAGAGCTGTGCCTGGAGCTGCAGCTGGTCCCTTCTGCCCTGCAGGTGGTCCCATCTTGGATGGGAACTGGAAATCTCCGAGGGAGGCCGCTCCAGGTGATGCAGGAGACAAAGGAAGTTCTGCAGATCTTCTTTGGAATTTCATGGGAATCCATATGCTGATGCAAGATGGGCTCTCATCTTCCCTGAGGGCTTGACGAGCTGGGAGAGGAACAGAGCCACGGTCAGAGGCCAGATTGAGGGAATCCAAGGAAAGCCTCCTGCCAGGGCCATCTTGCCATGGCCAGGAGGGAGCGGGAGACAAAGGCCAGAGAGCGGGGAGGCAGCTCAGCCAGGCAGCGCTGGCCATCAGGCTCACCTCCAGCAAGAAGGCCACAGCAGGCAGATGCCAGCAGGGCTGCTTCCCCACCAGCAGGCTGAGCAGGTGCGAGGCCATGTGGGGACACAAGGGGCTCAAGCCAGAGCGCATCTCCCTGGCAGGGGAAAAAGGCACCAAGGCCCTGAGCCGGGCGGGCAAACCTCTCCCAGGAGTGACTCCAGGAGGTCCCATCTTTCCCCAGCACTCTGCAAGGGGACACGGGCCCCTTGGGAGGCGGCTGCTGCTGGGCATCCTCCTCTGCCAGCCCTTTGCAGTCTGCTGGGCCCTCCCTCGGTGACAAGGCCCTCTTGCTTACAAGCCCAGGAACTGCGTGGGGCACTCCGGGCACGGGGCACAAATGCTGGCAGTGGCGGCGGGGAGTAGGGGATCTCACCTGGCCAGCAGGCCCGCTGCATAGTGCTGGGTGTGGGCACAGAGCAGGGTGTCCCAGAGCTGCTTGTGCTCCAGAGCCAGCAGGTTCTTGCCAAAGCCCACTTGGGAGAGCAGAGCCTTCATGGTCTGCACTGCAAACCTGTGTGCCGAGAAAAGGCCGGGTCACTCTGGGAGCACTGGCTCTGGCCACAAGGGAGTGGGAAGGACAGGCTGACTGGCACCTGTTGGGCTGGCTGGCAAGGCCGTGTTCCTCCCAGCACGCTCTCCAGAAGCTCTGGCTTTCCACATCCTCTGCCCTCTGCTCTGTGGTGATGAAAATTCGCAAGAGCAGAGCCACAAGCAGGTGGGGAGAATGAAGGACTATTGCATAGTGCCACTCGGGCATGCATGCAATCCTCCACAGCACCAGAGTTGCCTGCAAGAGACAAAGCAGCCCCAGGCAGCGCTCAGCGCCGAGGTGTCCATGAGGCATGGCCCCAGGGGAGAGGCAGGGGGAGCAGCCAGCCTGCTGCCCCTAGCCCAGCTTTCAGCCCAGGCAGGGAGCTGCAGGGTGGGGAGAGCATGGAGAGCTTCTGAGAAGGCCACCTGGAGGGCCAGACTAGGCCAGCTCCAGAAACTCACAGCCAGGGCAAGGACGGCCTGGTTGTCCCCGCTGCAGAGGAAGCCGCCGTACGCTGGCTGCTCCTCTATGGCAGAGAGCAGCGCTGGAAGCACCTCCTCCACGGCTACTGCTGAGGTGCCCATGGCCCTCCACATCAGCGCGGCCGCTCTGTGGGAGCAGAGCTGTGCGTCAGTACCGTGCCCCGTGCAGCTGCAGGGGGCCGGGAGGGAGCATGGCAGCAGGCTCAGGAAACAGAGGGGCCCCACGGTGCCGGTGCTCTCCGCCTGTCTGGCAGAGCCCGCTGGACAGGCTGTACAGGGCCAGGGGTCCTACGGGCCGGTGAGCACCGAGCTCTGCAGGCAGTTGTGCCCCGTACCCGTCACACGTTGGGGCACAGCGCAGGAGGCTCATCACCACGTGGGCAGGGTGTTCTTCAGTCAGGCTGACAATGGCCATTTGCAGCCCGGCGTCCACAGACTCACAGGACGTGAGTCTCTGCAGCATGGCTCTCACCGCAGCTTGCACCTGCAGGAAGCAGCATGGGGAAGACTTGGAGTGCCGTCCAAGGCAGCAAGTGGCCCAGCTTCCCCCAAGAAGTGCTTGCCTTCCCAGCCCAGTGTGATGGGGCTGAGGGGGCCCAGCGGACATGGCTTGAGGGGCCACGTCATCCTGGGAGGCCTTGGGCCCTGGCCCCAGGCTGCTGCGGAGAATAAAAAGCCTTCTGCAAAAACTCCAGAGTGGGTCCAGGACTCACAGGCAGCGTGGGCATGGCCTCAGTCTCTGCCATGGCCTGAGTGATGGTGTTGCTGGTGGCCATGCCCTCCATCAGGGCCATGTCAGCCTCCCTGCAGCCCTCATCAGTTTCCCAGTCTGAGCTGGCGGCCAGGTCAGAAGACGCTGTGCTGGCAGCAGCCTCTGCCCGCAGCTGGCCGGGCCTGGAGTCGGGCTCGGCCATGCCCTCGGGTGCGGGGCCACCGCTCTTTGTGCGCCGATGGTGCAGCAACCAGCGCAGTGTCTGCAGCAGAAGGAAGGGCGGCAAGAGAGGGACCTTCCATGGTCTGCTCCAAGCGTGGGGCCCTGCCGAGCAGTGCCGGCAGGCCCGGCCCAGGTGGGGATGGCCGCAGGTACCTGCGCTGCTCTGCGGAAGCGGCCACGGCTGGGCTCCTGCTCTTGCGTCCGCTCCTTGGCTGCATCTGCCAAAGAGCGAGCGCAGCCAGAGCTGAGGGGCCGCCTCACAGAGGCGGAACAGAGAACACAGGCCAGCCCTGCACTCCCCAGGCAGGGACAACCCCCCGGGTGCCCAGGGGACGGAGTACGGCCATCAGGAGAACAGCCCCGGCCCCTGTCCCGTCCCATCCATGGGAATGGCCACAGGCATGGGATGGGATGGGATGGGATGGGATGGGATGGGATGGGATGGGATGGGATGGGATGGGATGGGATGGGGACAGGCTGGCCGCAGGCACCAGCCCTGCGGCCCAGCTCCGCCACTCACCATCCTGCAGCGGCTGTAAGTGCTCCGGCTCTGGAGGATGCTGCGCTGGGCCAGCTGCAGGGCCTTTGCTTTTCTTGCCCCAAAGCCCCTTGAACAGGCTGAGCAGTCTGCCCGCCATCCCGCTCTCTGACCTCAAGGGCACCTTCCAGACAGATGCCACAGCAAGGGTCCGAGTCAGTGAGTGCTGCAGTGGTGCCTTGCAGGCACCTGCAACAGAGGAGCCTCAGCAAGGCTACAGGACAGCAAGTCCTGCACTCCAGGGCTCCTGCCACAATGACAGGAGACTCCTGGTGAACGATGGAGCTTGCCAAGTCCCACGGCCTGGCCACGAGGGCACCGGCCGCAGGGATGGGAGATGCCTTGCAAAAGCTCCGAGTCAGCGAGTCCCGAGGTCTGGCTGTGAGGCCAGCCGCAGGAGGAACGCCTGGGAAAAGCTCCGGGTCAGGGAGGAACGAGCCAGCTGTGCGGGGGCGCCTCACAGCACCGTCTGTGTCCCGTCCTGTCCCGTCGCATGCACCCAGCACTGTGGCGTGGCCGCAGCAACGGCAGAGCCTATGTCAGCGCGTGTCACAAAGGGCTGCTCTGACATGCTGTCCCTTCCGTTCCCACGGTGACCCCGCTGCACCGTGTCACAAAGGGACACGCTGCCACGTGCCCCGGGGCCATCCCCTCCCCAGCCAAGGCACCCCCGCGTGTCTAACACACCAGTGTCTAACACAGCCCTGGACACACCATGAGCCGCCAAGTGCTCGGCAAGGACTCTCCACGCTGCCCGCACAGCCCAGCTGGCTGCCAGCCCTGGAGCAGAACAGCTTCCAGCAAGCAAGAGGCAAAGGCATCTTGCCAAGAGTTAAAATACAGGCCAGATGCCATCGATGTCTGCATAAAGGCCTTTGAATTCACAGCTCTCTGAGAGGCATTTGGGGCTCTGGGCTGGACACAGATGATCCCCCTGTGTCCTGTGCTCCAAGAGGGGGGACACACCCTGCCACTGGTGCTTGCCTTGGTCTCTGCAGGCCCAGGCAGATGCCAAAGCTGCTCTTCACAGCCTTCTCCCTTGCCACGCCCCTGTGCCAAGTGCAAGGGGCCTCAAGGATGGAAAGGAGCGCAAGGAGCCAAAGGGAGCCAGCTGTACCTACCCCACTGGGGGCTCCTGGGCAAGCACTTGGCTTGAGAAGCAAGCCCCTCTCTTCCAAAGTGCCTCCATTTCCCGGGGAACACCAACATGCACGTAAGAAAGCCTGGCAAGGCTGAATTACTCGTGCACCTTGTAGCACAGGCACTCCAGCTGGAGCTCATCTTCCTTCTGCCGAGTCTGTTTCCTCATGTCCCTTGTGGTGCGCAGCCCTGGGCCCCCTAGAAACAAGAGGTGCCCGCTGCCCCTTCGAGTGCCAGAACTCCTGCCCGCGCTGACGGCAGCAAAAGCAGGCTGTTGCCAGCCAGGGAGCGGAGCCCTGTTCCCTCAGGAGGCTCTCCTCAGCCCCTTGCCCACTGTGCACGCAGCACTTCTGCCTGCCTGCCCAGAACGCTCTTGCCACAGCACAGCACAAGCTGGCCGGCTCTGGGCTCAGCACAGCCCAAGCACAGGTCTCTGCAGGAAGACACAGCGGCTCTTTTGCAGCCTTGCCCCGCAGTGATGGGAAGGGGCCCCTGCCTCTGGTCTCACTTGCTTGGCTTTCTGCCTGCATCTGAGGCAGGGGCTGCCTGATTCCTCGCTTGTGGGGAGAGCAGAGCCGCCGGAAGCGCGCCCAGCGTGCAGGCACTGCCCGACAGCGCTGCAGCCGCTGGGACGCTGGCGCCCCCGAGTCCCAACCACTCCGCTGCCGCTGCTGCTTGATTTGCTTTTAGGCACAGACAAAGCTCACTGCTAGGCCACCATGGTCTCTGCTCCTGCCCTCTTCCTGTCCCTGTGTAGGGCTAGAGCATTGCTGTGCTTTCAGGAGGCTCTTGGCGGAAACTTGCGGCATTGCAAGCTCCTTTGCCCTGGCTGGATGCTTGCACTTGAATCCCTCACAGCTGGCTTCAGAGCACACTCCAGTTGGCTCTTCTAAAAACAGGCTCCTTTTCCCCTTCAGTGTGCTGGGCACGGCCTTGAAGTCCACGCTGCTGTGCAACTGGAGCAGCGGGACAGGGACCTTTGCAGCCTGAGCTGCCCTTGTTCCTCTCTGTCTGTGCACGGAACTCAGCGAGGAGAAGAAGGGCAGCAGGGCCCAGCGTGTCCCCGGGCTCAGGTTTTGCGCCGCTTCAGCTCCACAGAGACGCGGGTCAAGTGAAAAACCCAAAGAGTTTATAAGGGAAAAGCAAAGCCAAGGGGTCAGCTGGGAGGTAAAAAAGGGCATGGGCAGGGCCTGAGGGCGGCAGGGAAGGAGCTGCCAACAGGGAGGGAGCTGGCAAGAGCTGCTGGAGCTTGGCACAGGCTCAGCTGTGAGCAGCCAGAGCTGTGCCTGGAGCTGCAGCTGGTCCCTTCTGCCCTGCAGGTGGTCCCATCTTGGATGGGAACTGGAAATCTCCGAGGGAGGCCGCTCCAGGTGATGCAGGAGACAAAGGAAGTTCTGCAGATCTTCTTTGGAATTTCATGGGAATCCATATGCTGATGCAAGATGGGCTCTCATCTTCCCTGAGGGCTTGACGAGCTGGGAGAGGAACAGAGCCACGGTCAGAGGCCAGATTGAGGGAATCCAAGGAAAGCCTCCTGCCAGGGCCATCTTGCCATGGCCAGGAGGGAGCGGGAGACAAAGGCCAGAGAGCGGGGAGGCAGCTCAGCCAGGCAGCGCTGGCCATCAGGCTCACCTCCAGCAAGAAGGCCACAGCAGGCAGATGCCAGCAGGGCTGCTTCCCCACCAGCAGGCTGAGCAGGTGCGAGGCCATGTGGGGACACAAGGGGCTCAAGCCAGAGCGCATCTCCCTGGCAGGGGAAAAAGGCACCAAGGCCCTGAGCCGGGCGGGCAAACCTCTCCCAGGAGTGACTCCAGGAGGTCCCATCTTTCCCCAGCACTCTGCAAGGGGACACGGGCCCCTTGGGAGGCAGCTGCTGCTGGGCATCCTCCTCTGCCAGCCCTTTGCAGTCTGCTGGGCCCTCCCTCGGTGACAAGGCCCTCTTGCTTACAAGCCCAGGAACTGCGTGGGGCACTCCGGGCACGGGGCACAAATGCTGGCAGTGGCGGCGGGGAGTAGGGGATCTCACCTGGCCAGCAGGCCCGCTGCATAGTGCTGGGTGTGGGCACAGAGCAGGGTGTCCCAGAGCTGCTTGTGCTCCAGAGCCAGCAGGTTCTTGCCAAAGCCCACTTGGGAGAGCAGAGCCTTCATGGTCTGCACTGCAAACCTGTGTGCCGAGCAAAGGCCGGGTCACTCTGGGAGCACTGGCTCTGGCCACAAGGGAGTGGGAAGGACAGGCTGACTGGCACCTGTTGGGCTGGCTGTGAAGGCCGTGTTCCTCCCAGCACGCTCTCCAGAAGCTCTGGCTTTCCACATCCTCTGCCCTCTGCTCTGTGGTGATGAAAATTCGCAAGAGCAGAGCCACAAGCAGGTGGGGAGAATGAAGGACTATTGCATAGTGCCACTCGGGCATGCATGCAATCCTCCACAGCACCAGAGTTGCCTGCAAGAGACAAAGCAGCCCCAGGCAGCGCTCAGCGCCGAGGTGTCCATGAGGCAGGGCCCCAGGGGAGAGGCAGGGGGAGCAGCCAGCCTGCTGCCCCTAGCCCAGCTTTCAGCCCAGGCAGGGAGCTGCAGGGTGGGGAGAGCATGGAGAGCTTCTGAGAAGGCCACCTGGAGGGCCAGACTAGGCCAGCTCCAGAAACTCACAGCCAGGGCAAGGACGGCCTCGTTGTCCCCGCTGCAGAGGAAGCCGCCGTACGCTGGCTGCTCCTCTATGGCAGAGAGCAGCGCTGGAAGCACCTCCTCCACGGCTACTGCTGAGGTGCCCATGGCCCTCCACATCAGCGCGGCCGCTCTGTGGGAGCAGAGCTGTGCGTCAGTACCGTGCCCCGTGCAGCTGCAGGGGGCCGGGAGGGAGCATGGCAGCAGGCTCAGGAAACAGAGGGGCCCCACGGTGACCGTGCTCTCCACCTGTCTGGCAGAGCCCGCTGGACAGGCTGTACAGGGCCAGGGGTCCTACGGGCCGGTGAGCACCGAGCTCTGCAGGCAGTTGTGCCCCGTACCCGTCACACGTGGGGGCACAGCGCAGGAGACTCATCACCACGTGGGCAGGGTGTTCTTCAGTCAGGCTGACAATGGCCATTTGCAGCCCGGCGTCCACAGACTCACAGGACGTGAGTCTCTGCAGCATGGCTCTCACCGCAGCTTGCACCTGCAGGAAGCAGCATGGGGAAGACTTGGAGTGCCGTCCAAGGCAGCAAGTGGCCCAGCTTCCCCCAAGAAGTGCTTGCCTTCCCAGCCCAGTGTGATGGGGCTGAGGGGGCCAAGCGGACATGGCTTGAGGGGCCACGTCATCCTGGGAGGCCTTGGGCCCTGGCCCCAGGCTGCTGCGGAGAATAAAAAGCCTTCTGCAAAAACTCCAGAGTGGGTCCAGGACTCACAGGCAGCGTGGGCATGGCCTCAGTCTCTGCCATGGCCTGAGTGATGGTGTTGCTGGTGGCCATGCCCTCCATCAGGGCCATGTCAGCCTCCCTGCAGCCCTCATCAGTTTCCCAGTCTGAGCTGGCGGCCAGGTCAGAAGACGCTGTGCTGGCAGCAGCCTCTGCCCGCAGCTGGCCGGGCCTGGAGTCGGGCTCGGCCATGCCCTCGGGTGCGGGGCCACCGCTCTTTGTGCGCCGATGGTGCAGCAACCTGCGCAGTGTCTGCAGCAGAAGGAAGGGCGGCAAGAGAGGGACCTTCCATGGTCTGCTCCAAGCGCGGGGCCCTGCCGAGCAGTGCCGGCAGGCCCGGCCCAGGTGGGGATGGCCGCAGGTACCTGCGCTGCTCTGCGGAAGCGGCCACGGCTGGGCTCCTGCTCTTGCGTCCGCTCCTTGGCTGCATCTGCCAAAGAGCGAGCGCAGCCAGAGCTGAGGAGCCGCCTCACAGAGGCGGAACAGAGAACACAGGCCAGCCCTGCGCTCCCCAGGCAGGGACAACCCCCCGGGTGCCCAGGGGACGGAGTACGGCCATCAGGAGAACAGCCCCGGCCCCTGTCCCGTCCCATCCATGGGAATGGCCACAGGCATGGGATGGGATGGGATGGGATGGGATGGGATGGGATGGGATGGGATGGGATGGGATGGGATGGGATGGGATGGGATGGGATGGGATGGGATGGGGACAGGCTGGCCGCAGGCACCAGCCCTGCGGCCCAGCTCCGCCACTCACCATCCTGCAGCGGCTGTAAGTGCTCCGGCTCTGGAGGCTGCTGCGCTGGGCCAGCTGCAGGGCCTTTGCTTTTCTTGCCCCAAAGCCCCTTGAACAGGCTGAGCAGTCTGCCCGCCATCCCGCTCTCTGACCTCAAGGGCACCTTCCAGACAGATGCCACAGCAAGGGTCCGAGTCAGTGAGTGCTGCAGTGGTGCCTTGCAGGCACCTGCAACAGAGGAGCCTCAGCAAGGCTACAGGACAGCAAGTCCTGCACTCCAGGGCTCCTGCCACAATGACAGGAGACTCCTGGTGAACGATGGAGCTTGCCAAGTCCCACGGCCTGGCCACGAGGGCACCGGCCGCAGGGATGGGAGATGCCTTGCAAAAGCTCCGAGTCAGCGAGTCCCGAGGTCTGGCTGTGAGGCCAGCCGCAGGAGGAAGGCCTGGGAAAAGCTCCGGGTCAGGGAGGAACGAGCCAGCTGTGCGGGGGCGCCTCACAGCACCGCTCTGTCCCGTCCTGTCCCGTCGCATGCACCCAGCACTGTGGCGTGGCCGCAGCAACGGCAGAGCCTATGTCAGCGCGTGTCACAAAGGGCTGCTCTGACATGCTGTCCCTTCCGTTCCCACGGTGACCCCGCTGCACCGTGTCACAAAGGGACACGCTGCCACGTGCCCCGGGGCCATCCCCTCCCCAGCCAAGGCGCCCCCGCGTGTCTAACACACCAGTGTCTAACACAGCCCTGGACACACCATGAGCCGCCAAGTGCTCGGCAAGGACTCTCCACGCTGCCCGCACAGCCCAGCTGGCTGCCAGCCCTGGAGCAGAACAGCTTCCAGCAAGCAAGAGGCAAAGGCATCTTGCCAAGAGTTAAAATACAGGCCAGATGCCATCGATGTCTGCATAAAGGCCTTTGAATTCACAGCTCTCTGAGAGGCATTTGGGGCTCTGGGCTGGACACAGATGATCCCCCTGTGTCCTGTGCTCCAAGAGGGGGGACACACCCTGCCACTGGTGCTTGCCTTGGTCTCTGCAGGCCCAGGCAGATGCCAAAGCTGCTCTTCACAGCCTTCTCCCTTGCCACGCCCCTGTGCCAAGTGCAAGGGGCCTCAAGGATGGAAAGGAGCGCAAGGAGCCAAAGGGAGCCAGCTGTACCTACCTCACTGGGGGCTCCTGGGCAAGCACTTGGCTTGAGAAGCAAGCCCCTCTCTTCCAAAGTGCCTCCATTTCCCAGGGAACACCAACATGCACGTAAGAAAGCCTGGCAAGGCTGAATTACTCGTGCACCTTGTAGCACAGGCACTCCAGCTGGAGCTCATCTTCCTTCTGCCGAGTCTGTTTCCTCATGTCCCTTGTGGTGCGCAGCCCTGGGCCCCCTAGAAACAAGAGGTGCCCGCTGCCCCTTCGAGTGCCAGAACTCCTGCCCGCGCTGACGGCAGCAAAAGCAGGCTGTTGCCAGCCAGGGAGCGGAGCCCTGTTCCCTCAGGAGGCTCTCCTCAGCCCCTTGCCCACTGTGCACGCAGCACTTCTGCCTGCCTGCCCAGAACGCTCTTGCCACAGCACAGCACAAGCTGGCCGGCTCTGGGCTCAGCACAGCCCAAGCACAGGTCTCTGCAGGAAGACACAGCGGCTCTTTTGCAGCCTTGCCCCGCAGTGATGGGAAGGGGCCCCTGCCTCTGGTCTCACTTGCTTGGCTTTCTGCCTGCATCTCAGGCAGGGGCTGCCTGATTCCTCGCTTGTGGGGAGAACAGAGCCGCCGGAAGCGCGCCCAGCGTGCAGGCACTGCCCGACAGCGCTGCGGCCGCTGGGACGCTGGCGCCCCCGAGTCCCAACCACTCCGCTGCCGCTGCTGCTTGATTTGCTTTTAGGCACAGACAAAACTCACTGCTAGGCCACCATGGTCTGTGCTCCTGCCCTCTTCCTGTCCCTGGGTAGGGCTAGAGCATTGCTGTGCTTTCAGGAGGCTCTTGGCGGAAACTTGCGGCATTGCAAGCTCCTTTGCCCTGGCTGGATGCTTGCACTTGAATCCCTCACAGCTGGCTTCAGAGCACACTCCAGTTGGCTCTTCTAAAAACAGGCTCCTTTTCCCCTTCAGTGTGCTGGGCACGGCCTTGAAGTCCACGCTGCTGTGCAACTGGAGCAGCGGGACAGGGACCTTTGCAGCCTGAGCTGCTTTTGTTCCTCTCTGTCTGTGCACGGAACGCAGCGGGGAGGAGAAGTATAGAATAATTAATCCGTTGTTTCCGGGTATGTCATGCCTGGCTTCATCTGGCCCTCGCTTCTGGACCAACCGCGGCAGCCGTGGCGTTTCACCCCAGAGGTACCTTTGGTCAGCTGGATGCTGCTGCTACGCACTCGGAACAAATCCAGGCAAAGTAGGAACTCAGTTTACGTCTAATGGAAAAGGTTCAGGCGACAGTGATGAGAAAAAGCAGATTCTATCATAGAGTCTTAATCCATAGTTTTATTTCAGCATGGTAGACCTCTGAAACAGGTCCCAAATAGAACCCGGCTGCATGGCCTCATCTGCTTTTAAGCCCCGGGGACAGGGGGAGGGGAAGGGACAGGTGAGGGCCAACCAGGTGTGAGGAGGGGATGGCTCAAGGGATATAGACACTTGGACAGGCCGATGAGCCTGGACATTAGGGACATCTTTTGAACTTCTGCCAACCACCCGATGCCCTTGCTAGAATGTTAAGATTAATGGACAGCTCTTAGGTAGGAGGGCAACAGGGGCAGGGGGAAGGTTGGCACACCTGAGAGGTTGGGATAGGTGAAACAGGAAATCACACTGCAACATCTCCCCCTAGTTTTGTTTAAAAAGAAGAGGACAGGGTTTTTGGTGCAGAGTGCTTGCCAAACCATGGTTGGTAACTCGGTTCCTCCTCTGCAGGAGGTTCAGGGCTTTCCACTGAGGGTTCCATGTCATCCATTGGATCACTAAGGTCTTCCAAATGGTAAGCTTCAGGAGGGGGAGATGACCTTGAAATCAACTTGAGAACCATGCCTTTGACTAGTCCAAAAACAATGCTAACAACTACAGCAACAGTAACTAATATAAACAATACTAAAAACACAGTTTTCAGAATAGATCCCAACGAGCCCGAGAGTCCCCAGCCTTTGAACAGACCACTCAGCCAGTGGTCAGTTTCTCTCTTGATGTCCAGGATCTTTTGCCAAGGTAGTCCATATGTGCTTTGTGCTGAGGGACTATCCAGGAGATCGCTGGTGGGATTATCGCGAGCAGGATGAGGAGCAGGCTTGGTCTCATGGCGTCTTGAGGCTACACACGAACTGTGGGATCTAAACTGGTACAAGGAACTTAAGGCAAACTATTCCAGATAGGAGGCTTAAATGGAATTTCCTCCAGAGAACGCGTGCGGCGTTTCCTTCTCCAGGCAGCATTGGCAACCTGGGGCGCTTCTGTCAATTTCTCTGAGACCTTGGGAACATAGGGCCTTACCCATTTGGAAGGAACCCACTTTAACCCAGAGGGGGTGGACACACAGGCGTATCCGCCTCCCCAAGTAACCAATTTGTAAGGTCCCACCGTCTTCCAAGTCTCAGGGTCCTTTACTAAAACCGGAGGCTTTTCTTTCATCAACGTATGACTGCTCCCCCAAAGTGGCATAGGATGGGCGGGTTCAGGCTGCCAAAGGAACAATTCAGAAAATTGATTGTGAACAGCGCCCTGGACAACCAGATGTGGGGAGGTTCCACCTTCAGAACCTGTTGTTGCTGGTCCAGGACTCTTTTAATGTCACGGTGAGTCCTTTCTACAATGGCTTGACCTGTAGGGGAGTAGGGCATGCCAGTTTTGTGCTCTACTCCCCATTGCTGCAGGAAGCTCCCGAAATCCTTGGATTTGTAGGCAGGCCCATTATCAGTTTTCAACACCTTGGGGATGCCCATGAAAGAAAAAGCCTGTAAGAGGTGCTTAATGGCATCATTAGATGACTCTCCTGTGTGGGCAGAAGCATAGACCGCTCCAGAAAAGGTATCTACACTAACGTGAACGTATTTCTGCCATCCAAATGACTGTATGTGTGTAACATCTGTTTGCCACAGCTCACAACTGTTCAACCCCCTAGGGTTTGCTCCCGTACTCACTGTAGGGAGTGCATGTTGTTGGCACTTTGGGCATGTGGCCACAATCGCTTTGGCCTGTTCTCGAGAGATGTGAAACTGATGAACCAGGCCAGGTGCATTTTGGTGGAAAAGCTGGTGGCTGATTTTTGCCTGTTCAAAAACATTTGGGAGAGTGGCCATCACTGCAGGTGCAGCAAGAGCATCTGCCCTTCTGTTGCCTTCAGCAATAAACCCTGGCAAGCTGGTGTGTGACCTGATGTGCATCACATAAAATGGTTGCTCCCAGCGAGTGACTAACTTTACAAGTTTTGAGAGCAATTTGAAAAGTGAGTTGTTAGGCACTTCTTGCAGTATTGCTTGATCTGCCCTGGACACTGCTCCTGCCACATATGCAGAATCTGTCATCAGACTGAATGGTTCTGAGAACCTTTCAAAAGCCCGAACAACAGCAGCCAATTCAGCAACCTGAGGTGAACCTTCCACCTCAGCAATGTCCGTCTCCCACTGCTGGGTTTGAGGATCCTTCCAAGTCATAACGGACTTGTGGGACATCCCGGACGCATCTGTAAAGACAGTCAGAGCCTTTTTTAAAGGTCTCCTACTCTGAGCACTTCTCAATTTCAGAATAAATTGAACATCTTGTTCGAAAATTTTGTGGGCAGGCCGGTGGACAGAAATTTGTCCTCAGTAGGAATCCAGAGCAAACTGCAACACTTCATTTTCTCGTAACAATTGTTCCAATATTTGCATAGGATTTTGACCCAATTTTAACTCAATTGGGATGTGAATGCACTTAAAGTCACATCCTGCTAACTCCCTGATCCGGGTCCTTGCTTTCCGGATCAGTTCTGCTACCAGCTCCTGAGGCTTTGTCATTCTCTTGGACCTTTTGTGACTGAGGAAAACCCATTCTATGATCAAGAGTGGGTTCCTCTGGTCCTGGCACTTTTTAGGTGTGTCCTTTGCCTTAGGTGTTTGTTTTTCCTCCCACTGGAAAATAATTCCATGGAGGTGTGGCAACTTACCTAAGATGATACATTTGAATGGCAGGTCAGGTCGGCATCAGTGGGCCTGTCTTGTGGACATTGTAATCTGAACCTTTTCTAGAGCTTTCCATGCCTTTGGGGTAATAGACCTAGGAGCACCCGGGTCCTCTCCCCCTTTCAATAAATTGAAAAGAGGGGCAAGGTCTTCGTTAGTCAGACCGAGCCATGGCCTTACCCAATTCAAAGACGCACACAACTTGAGGACATCCACAAGGGTCTTGATCCTTGGATTGATTTCTAGTTTTTGAGGAACAATGGTCCTATTTCCAATTTCTAGGCCCAAATATTTCCATGGTGGCATCTTTTGAATTTTCTTTTCCTGGAGCTCGAACCCTGCAACAATCAATGCATTGATCGTTAGGCCAAGCGCATGTGTGAGTAGATCATCATTGGGGGCACACACAAGGATATCATCCATATAATGATAGATGATGGCCTTTTCTGCATCTGCACTCACTGGGGAAAGCAGGGAAGAGACATACCACTGGCAGATAGCTGGGGAAACCTTAAGGCCCTGAGGAAGAGCTGTCCAATGGTACATTTTCATAGGGGCTTCCATGTTGATGGTGGGGACTGAGAATGCGAAATGCGGTGCATCGTCAGGGTGTAGGGGAATATGGAAAAAACCAATCTTTTATATCAATAACAGCTAATTTCCAGTCCTGGGGAAGCATTGTTGGGGATGGCATACCAGGCTGGGGAGAGCCCATATCTTCAATGACATTATTAATTTGTCGGAGGTCATGGAGGAGCCGCCATCTCTTTTTGTCAGCTTTCTGAATGACAAACACTGGAGAGTTCCACGGGGACGTGGTCTCCACAATGTGACCCTTTTTCAGTTGCTCTTCCACTAGCTCCTCAAGCGCCTTTATTTTTTGTTTACTGAGCAGCCACTGTTTCACCTCAATTGGTTTGTCTGTTTTCCACTTAAATTTTTGGGTGGGGCGCTGTTGTTCAATGACCGCTGTACAAAAATGCTGTGGGGAGTCTGGAATATCAATTGTGACGCCCCACTGGGCCATTGAATCTCTCCCTAACAAAGGTTCCGAATAATCTAACACAAATAGATGGATATTTGCCAATTGTCCTTTTGGTCCCTCGATTTGGATGATGCTTTTGGACTGTCTCGCCAATTGCAGGCCTCGGACACCTTGAACGTGACCGGCAACGTTTTGCAAAGGCCAATGTGCAGGCCAGTCTTGTGCTGGGATCACTGTGCACTCTGCACCCGTGTCTACAAGCATCTCAATGCGTTTTGACTCCCCACTCCCATGGACATTACACCATAATTTGGGATTATCTCTTCCAATAACTTGGACCCGGGCGACTGTGGGCCCTTGTTTTTCGGTGCCTTTAGGCAAAAACAGCACGGGGATAGCTTGTGCAACAATTTGTCCTTTGGGAAGAAACAGGGGAAGGTGGAAACAGTGCAGCCCGAGAACGAATTGCTCAGGATCTGATGCTGTCATTCCTGCAGCAATTTCAATCTCATGTGGTGTGTGTTTGGTGTCCCCAATGACGATGTACTTACAACAAATTCGGTGCCAAGTGCCCTTCTGTTCTGGGTTGACAGAGACAAAATGTCAGTGTCTTTGAGGTGGAGTGATTCTGTCAGCTGCAACCTGTAAGGCTCATTGACAGAAGACGTGGTTAACATAGGTTCACCTAAATAATAACAACAAAGGTTATTTTGTTGCACTCTCAACAGTGGACCAGCAGTCGTGGTCTTTGAAGCATCTGCTTCACTTACAGAAATAGTAACATTACCCTGCGCTTGGTTTGTTTTGCTTCCCTTATTCCCTTGGCCTGCTCTTTTTGTGTCTGCACGCCTGGCAGGCCGGCGCTCCTCTTTCAGTTTTTTGTTGTTGTAGACCCCCTGGGAGTGCTTGTAATTTCCCTCCCGTGCCATTTCTAAATTCATCAAATTGCTTTTTCAGGGGGCACTGGCTACTCCAATGTCCAAGGTTATTGCAAAGCAGGCATGGCTTTGTGGGCTCAACCATTGCTGGTCATCGCTGCTGCCCAGGTTGCTGCTGTGCTGAGGGAATGGGCGCAGGGCTGGCAATGGCGACACGCTGAGGTGGTCTTGGCAGGAGCCTTGGTCTGGTGTCTTCAACAACACTCATCAGAGGAACTTTCCTGTTACAGACTAGAAACATATCTTTTAGTGTAGGGGGAGGTTCTAGAGGGAGACTCAAAATTGCCGCTCGACACTGTTCATTTGCATTTGTAAATGCCATTTCCTCCAAAACCTCTTCCCTTGCATTCTCTTTTTTAACTTGGATTTCAATGGCTCTAGTTAACCTTTCTACAAATTTCAGAAAAGGCTCTGATGGTAGCTCCTGAATCTTACTGTAGGGTTCAAAAGGCCCCTCAGGTTGGAGGGAAAAGAATGCTTTTTCAGCTGCTTCCTTTACTTTCTCGAGTGTTTCTACAGGAATTGCAGTAGCTTGGATTGAGGGTGAAGACCACTGGCCTTCACCAGAGAGATGCTCAATGGTAATTGGCATGCCATTAGGATCTTTCGCTGTGTTTGGATCAGCATGCAAACCTGGGAGAGCCTCTTTTAGCAGTTGTTTCCATGCTAATTCCCATAATTTGAATTCTGTAGAGGTCATGAGGCATGAGAGAAGCTGTTTTAAATCATGTGGGACTACTACAGTCCTACTCAATTCAGAATTTAAAAGACCACGGAAATATGGACTGTGTGGGCCATACTCCCGGTGAGATTTACAGACCTCTTTAATCAATTGTCATCCAAAAGAGCTCCAATTAGCAGTTGGGGCCACTCCTCCTTGTGCTGCAGGCTGATATGAAACAGGAGCGAATGACAAAGTGGGACCCTGTATTGGGTCTGCAGCTTCCTGCCCTGTATCCCTTGCACTGGAATTATTGAGATAACAAATACAGGTTTGGGGACATGCAGTGGGTGTGCCCCCACCGTGGGAACCTGGGGAGGGGGCGGGGACGCAATGGGAACAGGGGGCGGGGACAGGGGGAAGGCAGGGGGTGGGGATACCATGGGAACAGGGGGCGGGGACACCTGGTGACATCACATCGGCAGACGCCCCCTGGGAGGAGTAGAGGGGCAGAGCTGAGGGTACTGTAGGAAAGGGGGGAGGAGGGAAGGTGTTGCGAGGAACAGGAGGAGAGGGGGATGGGGAAAGAATTTTGGGATGCTTAAGGGGATCTTGGGAAGAAGATGACCAGGTTTGGGATGGTGCCAAGTGGCATCCTCCATCTTGTGTACCTCCAGGGACTGGGGGCCATTTTGGGCATCACTGGTCTCTGAAAAACTAACACGTGCTCTGGGTTTCAGAGCGGGGGACACAGGGTTTTGGAAAATGTTCCACGTGGTCTGGCCAGGTCCTTGTGGACAAGGGAACTCAGGCATTTTAACACGCTCAGGGAGTCGACTTCCCAGCACATGAGCAGGATTTGCTCTCTTTAAAATACCAAGTTTTGGGGTAAGAGGTTTAGGGCTGGAAGGGGGAGAAACAGGGAGAGCAGATGTACATGGCTTGATATTTGGCTTTTTCTCCAATTCCATTTGTTTGAGCAAGGCTGTTCAAATTTGTAGACTCCAGAACACAAATTTAGCTGAAGATGTATTCTCAGACTGTCCCAAGGTTATCAATTCATGCCCTACTTTATCCCAATATTGAATATTATTCCTCAGGAGAAGTCTGTGGGAAGTGTAGAAAAAGCCACCTTATAAACAGGTTCAATTTTCCTTTAGAGAACTTTACATTTGCAGTGACTAAAATTCCAACAATATGGTAATAGACTCCTTTTTTGTGCTGTGCTTAACTTCGAGCCCATTTTAGATGTAAATGGCACAGCACAAAGTCCCGCCGACCGAATGCAAAGCCAAAATCAGCTACCGATTTCTAAAAAGACCACGGTCAAAAAGCGTTAACGCTCAGACGAAAGCTTTTACAATGCAGCTGTATATACTGCTTCTAAAACTGCCGTGGCAGCAGCAGCAGGGAATGGGGACCCGCCCCACGGCATGGAGAGACAGACAAAGGCTCCCCTGCCCGAGAATGCAGCCCCCCCCCTTGCCACATGTAGGGAGCAACCCCCCGTACCGTGCGGCAAGCCGAAGCCAGGGCCACCCCGCGCCACGTTAGAGAGCATCCCCGCCCCCGCACCGAGAGAGAGCAGCCCCCCCGCACCGAGAGCTGAGCACACTGCGCTGCCGAGGCACGGGGAGTGGCAGGCAGAGCTGTTCCGCTCCTCCAAGCCAGTGCTGCCACCTCTAAAAACGGCAAAAACACGCCGCGGTGTGCTGAAGCTATACAGGGTATTGCTTTCGCTCTGCAGGGCCCGGGGACAGAGGGAGGGGAAGGGACAGGTGAGCCAACCAGGTGTGAGGAAGGGAAGGCTTAAGGGATATAACGCTTGGACAGGCCAATGAAACCGGATCTGAGGGGCATCTTTTGAACCTCTGCCAACCACGCAATGCCCCTGCTGGAATGTTAAGATTGATGGACAGCTCTTAGCAGGAGGGCAAAAGGGGGAGGGAGAAGGTTGGCACACCTGGGGGCATCACACTGCAACAAAAGCTCTTCCCACATTTCAAGCACTTCTGGGGCTTATCCTTGCCCTGAAGCTGCTCATGGACCCATAGCTACGAGCTCCAGCCACCTCCCCGGCCCAGGGTGGGTCTTTCCTCCTCAGATCCCTGTGATCTGCATTTGCAGCCCCTCCTCTTGCGGGTTCTCCAGGACTTTTCCTCCCCGATGGGTTCCTGCACTGTGGAGCCGCTCAAAACAGCCTCTTCCACGAGGTTCTGCTGTGGGGATTTCTCCTCCCTGGTCTCCATGCTCAGCGCCTGGTCTGGGGAGGAAGGACAAGGAGAGGATGGGATTTGCCTCCGTGCCACAGGGAAGGGCAAGGAGATGCCCCCAGTGCGTCCCCAGCAGGACAGCTTTGGCAGCAGGGCCGCCCTGCAGCCGGGGGCTGTGCTGGGCTGGGAGATGGAGCAGGAGAGACGGGGAAAGGGGCACTGACTTCCTCCTCCCCTACCTGGGCCTCCCGGGCCATCTTCCTCTTCCTCGCAGCCTCCTCCCCCTGCATCAGGCCAAGGTTTTGGAATGGGAAATCCTGGTTTGGGGAAAACAAGGGCTGAGCGTGTTGGGTTTGATGGTCCCGCTGCCCAAGTGCAGCTGGAGAAGTCAGCGCCCCTTTCAGCCTCGGAGGACCCGGAATCCACTCATGCCTCCCCCACCCCTCCAGGCTGCCGGAGGTCCACCAGCTCCAGGATCACCCCTTTGTGCTCTCTCCGCTTTGGAGCTTCTGAGTTGCCCCTTGGCTCTCCCGGGATCCCCAAACCCAAGATCGCGCCTGCGCCCACCAGTAGCAGGCAATTGCCAAGTGGGACCATCAAGATCCCTCCAGGGGCATGATGCCGATTTTTGCCCCAAAAGGCGAGAAATTACTGCTTAAGAGACTCAGTCAAATAAGCAGGAGGTATTTTATTACGACGTCGGAGAAATCCTAAAATGGGATTTCTAAATCCTTACAGCAAAAGCGTACCTTCTTATACAGTTTTAGGTTTGGGATTACATCATATTCATGCATATACATATGGGGAGTGGTGCGTACCTTCTTATACAGTTTTAGGTTTGGGATTACATCATATTCATGCATATACATATGGGGAGTGGTGTAGGCGGAGCGTGGGCGGGGACTTCTCTTTTGAGGATCTTCTCAGGGGTCGTTCCGGTCGGCCTTCATCAGCTTCGAGGAGTCTTCCTCTTTAAACTTTTGAACCTCTCCCCAAATTTGGTCAATTCCCGGTGTAGTTGGCTTAGTCTCCAGGCCTTGGCAAGGGTCTCAGGGTCAATTTGACATGTTGGCCCTAAACGTGCTATACCCAGCAGTTCTTCTTGGCTCTGAAATGCACTGAACTTATCACTGTCTGTCCTTATCTCTTCCCTGTCATTGTGTTCCATACCTTACCCAATTTATTGCTCTATGTGGTTTCCTAACATTGAATATTTCCCATAACTGCTTTATATTCTATGCTTTAACCCATCATCTCTTGAAAGTAACTGTTTTAGGAGCTTCATTTCCCTCCTTTTCTTACAACTTACGAATTCTTTCGTCAAGTTCTAATCTTTCGGGGCGTTGATACGCCCGCACCATCGCCCAAATCATTTGGATCTTACTCATCAAGGATTTCAGCCTCTACCACAAGCATAGGTTCATAAAAGTCAGTATAAGCATTGCTATAGTTAAAATTAGTATCGGGTGTACCAGGTAATGAAAGACTTGTGTTGCTGTTGGGGAAAATCCTGTGAAAACGTCCTACCAGTGATGTTGGCCTACTTGTTCTACTTCAGTCAGGATGTTTTTTATTCTTTCTGAGTTGTGCTCCACCTGTAGGACTATGCGCTTAACTGTTTGGTTCACTTTTTGCACCAGTCTTCTTACTTCTGGATGCACGAGCATCGCCTTAAGAACTTCAACATCCATACTTATCTGTAATTTTGGCAACTCATGATACAGGTCGTAGTCTGCATTAATTAGCTGCTGGGTGGTTACAGGAGCAGTATAGTTAAAATCACAATCTATAATCTTGGTAAAATTACATACACAAAAGTTAGTATTGTTAGTTTCTTCTTGGCAACTATCTACAGTTACGTCACTGCAAGCTGTTCTGACGCAGGCGCATCCATTCTCTACATAATAAACCTGCGACCGTACTCTATTGTGTGGAAGCATTTCAAAAGTGCATACACTATTTTCAGCATCTAAGCATAAATCTTCTGTTTTTACTATAGCATTTTCACATATGTATCTTAGTTGCCCCCTAGGAATACATGCTTCTGTACTAACAGACTGCCACTTATTTTTGGCGTCATCATAACTCGCCCAAACATTATGATCTACTGGCCTAACAAGGACATTCTGATGTATGGTCCCTAAGGTAAGGATAGGGAAAATCGCCCTTTCCTCTGCAGCACTGATGGTAAGAACATAGGCTTCAATGTGCTCATGCTGTGGTACATAAGTAAAGTTTACTAATTGCCACCAGGCTTGATGGTCTTTTTCAAATTGTGTAGTATGACTATCTTTCAGTATCGTTTCTCTTATTTCCTGGGACAGCATTCTTGACGTTCTTTCTCTTATTATCCCTGCTGCCACTGACTGTACCTACTGTTGTGTTTGTGTGCATTGGATAGTAAGCGCAATTTCCTTGCTAATGTCTTCTGTATAGCCGGCAATTCTAGCAAAATCTTCAGTAGTGTGATTTGCTATTAGGGTTAGTAACTTAACTACCAGTGATTGTGTTTCTGCCAGTGTAAGCATGGATGAACTCAGGGGCACTTTAAGTTTTCTTAAGTTGGTGGTGACAGTACTCAATTTGTTAACCAATACTTCTTGATCTATGGTATTCAGTATTCTAAATCTAGTGCCGACTTATCTACTTATATCCTTTTGCGCCCGCTTGTGATAAGACTTAGTAGCTAGCCATGCTTCCCATCTTTTAAGGCTTTGTTGTATGAACGGTTGACAGTCTTTTTGCAGATGGGTAATGTTAGTCTGAATATTCATCTGCACTTTTTTCAGAGAGTACGTGGGGTCTAGCAGCAGTTTCAGTTCATCTGACTTCTTTACTACCTGGGGCCCGATAAAGGTTAAGTTATGCACTTTTCTACATTCAATTGGTGGAGTAATTTCTTGGGGCAAGTCTAAATTTGGATATAAGGAGATCACGTCTTCCGGTGATGCCACTTCGTATCTGGTAACACGTCTGGGGACACTAGTACCCTGTTCTAGCGTTTTCGACTCCCTTTCACATGCGAACGTCATCGACTGATCTAATCTAAATGCCATCTCACACTGTGCTTTCTCTTCCTCGGGACCGCTAGATGCTACGATCTTTCCCACAGGAAAGAGGAGAGGGTGAGGGTCAAAGGTTATATTTTGAGGATGTAGTTCTTTAAGTGAATCTTCTCTATAAATTACCGAGTTTCGGGGTTGTGATCTAGGTGGGTCTTCTTTGAAGTCACTCCACAGACATGAAATTGGGCCCTTTTGCTGGATCAGGATAGTAGGGGTCTGGAGTGGAATCCGGGTCACGGTGTCTACTCCTCTTGTTTACTCTCCGGTGCTTTCTTGACCCGTGAGTAATGGATTCACGTAGGTCGCTCCTTGATTCAAACCGCGGTGAAGGTGGTCAGCAGCACTTGGAAAGGTCTCTCTCACTTTTCTTGTAGGGGTTTTCTTAAAAGATTCTTAACATACACCTAATCACCGGGATTAAAAGGATGCAACTTACAGTTAGGTTGTTTAGGTTGGTGGTCAATCACTACTGCAGCATTCTTGTCAAATTGCTTCCCCACTATAATCACATAGTCATAAATATACTGATTACCTATTTGATCTACAGCGTCCCCATTTACAGTTTGCATAGCATAAGGTCTGCCGTACAGAATTTCAAATGGGCTTAGCCTTTCTTTTGATCTTGGCTTGACTCTCAGTCTAAGCAGAGCAATAGGCAAAGCTTGATACCAATGCAAATTAGTCTCCTGGCAGATGGTTCATCTTTTCCACCTGGCCGCTGGCCTGTGGGCGATAGGGCGTGTGTAATTGCCATTTGATTTGTAGTGCTTTGCTTATTGCCCTTACCACTTTTGCACAGAAATGTGTACCCCTATCCGAAGAAATGCTCTTCGGTACCCCAAACCGTGGAATGATTTCATTCAACAGTACTTTGGTCACTTCTCTTTCCTTATTTGTTCTGCAAGGGAATGCTTCAGGCCACCCAGAAAATGTATCAGTTAATACTAGCAAATATCGAAACCCTCCTTTTCTTGGGAGCTCAGAAAAATCAATTTGCCACACTTCACCTGGGAATTTACTTCGATTTATGGCCCCTGGATGTATCTTAGTTTTTGTATTCGGGTTGTTCTTCAGGCACCTCTCACACTGGGATGTGACATGTTTTACAGTGGTGAACAATTTTGGTCTTGCTATCCGAGCCTGCAAATACTGGTATAGCGGGTCCAAACTCCAATGGGCTTTCTCGTGTTCTGCTTTCACAAACTGCCACATCGTATTCCCTAGTATTATTAACTGTCCCGTTTCCAATTGACCCCAACCATTCTCTAACATTTTACCTTTATTTCTCTGAATCCACTTGTGATTTGACTCTTGATATTCTGGCCGAAAATTTGTGTCTAACTCACCTGGTACTAGAGCTGCTACTTTTATTTCTTCAGTTCTTGCAGCAGCTAATTTAGCTTCTGCGTCTGCTTTTTTATTCCCTATCTCCGGGATAGTGTCCCCCTTTAAATGTCCCTTACAATGCATTATGGCCACCTGTGCTGGGAGCTGGACTGCTTCCAGCAGTCGCAGGACTTCTTTTGCGTGTTTGACTGTTTTTCTTTGAGCAGTTAACAGTCCCCTTTCTTTCCAGATGGCCCCATGAGCATGTACGACGGAAAAGGCATACTTAGAGTCTGTTCATATGTTGATCTGCATGTTCTCTGCCAATTCCAGGGCTCGAATCAGAGCTATCAGTTCTGCCTTCTGGGCTGAAGTCCCTGCGGGTAAAGGGTTCGACTCAATTACCTCTTCTGCGGTGGTAATTGCATAGCCGGCCATTCTCACTCTCTGCCTCACGAAGCTGCTTCCATCCGTGAACCAGTCGTCTGCATCTTCGAATGGTTCTTCTTTGAGGTCCGGGCGGCTGGAGTAGACGGCCTCAATTGTTTCCAGGCAGTCGTGCTCGATCGGCTCTGCTGGGGCTCTCTCTTCTAGGAATAAAGCTGGGTTCACAATGTTAGTGACCTGAATAGTCACGTCATCTGACTCAGCCAAAATGGCCTGGTATTTTAAAAATCTGGAAGGTGACAGCCAGTGGTTACCTTTCTGCTCCAACACAGCTGAGACGGTGTGAGACACCAGCACCGTTACCTTTTGGCCCAGCGTGAGTTTCCTGGCCTCTTCTATATTAATGATTACTGCGGCCACTGCTCTCAGGCAGCCAGGCCATCCCTTGCTTACTTCATCCAACTGTTTGGAGAAGTAGGCCACAGCTCTCTTACGTGGTCTTAACTGCTGTGCCAGGACTCTTAGGGCCATCTCCTGTCGCTCGTGGGAGAACAGCCAGAATGGTTTTGATACATCTGGGAGACCTAAAGCTGGTGCTCTCATTAGCTCTTGTTTCAGCTTTTTGAAGGCCCCCTCTGCTTCGGGAGTCCAAACTAGGACACTCTTGGTCTCCTTCAACAAATCATACAGCGGTTTAGCGAGCATCCCGTACTGGTAGATCCATAGCCGACACCAACCTGTCATCCCCAGAAAGGCACGCAGTTCTCTCACCGTCTCTGGTTTAGGCATCTGGCAGATGGCCTCTTTTCTGGCTGCTCCCAGGGATCGCTGTCCTCTGGAGACTTCGTATCCCAGGTACACCACTTCTTTTTGCACTAGCTGCGCTTTCTGTTGGGAGACTTGATATCTACTTAAACCCAGAAAGTTTAACAGGGAAATAGTCTATGCAATGCACTCTTCCTCTGTCACTGTTGCTATTAGGAGGTCGTCTACATACTGTAGGAGAGTGCCATCTCCCAGCGGCCTTTCTCACTGCTCTAACTCTTTGGCTAACTGATTCTCGAAAATCGTGGGGGAGTTACACCATCCTTGGGGCAATACTGTCCACGTAAGTTGGGTCTTTCTTCTTCTATTTACAAATTCTCACTCAAAGGCAAAAATCTTTTGACTCTCAGGAGCTAAAAGGAAGGCAGAAGAATGCGTCTTTCAAATCTAATACGGTGAACCATGTCAAACTATCTTTCAGTTTAGTTAAAAGCGTGTATGGGTTAGCAACTACCGGATGTAATGTCTTGGTTATCTCATTTACTGCTCTCAAGTCTTGGACTAATCTATAAGTTCTATTAGGTTTCTTTACTGGCAGAATTGGGGTGTTAAAATCTGATTCACATTCTATCAATAATCTTAATTCTAAGAACTTTTTAATTATGGGCTCGATTCCCTTTCTATCTTCTAACCTCAGTGGGTATTGTTTCTTAACCACCGGCCTTGCTCCAGGTATAAGTTCAATAATGATAGGTGTTGCTTGTTTTGATTTCCCAGGTGTATCAGTAGCCCATACTAGTGGGTATACTTCACTTAGGATTCGCCTGATGTTATGATTCTCAGGCTTTGGTTCTACACAGCTGATTGTCAGGCTTAGAGCTGTGATCAGCTGTTCCTCATTTACTTGGAATTCCAATTTGTCTTTGTTGAACTTTATTATAGCTCTCAAATTCTCCAATAGGTCTCTCCCCAATAAGGGCTTTGGCGAATTTGGTAAATACAGGAACTGATGAATTCCCATTTGTTTCCCAATTTTGTATTTGATGGGTTTTAAAAAGTAAGCTTTTTCTGGTTGGCCTGTTGCTCTTACAATTTGCACAAATTCATCACTTTTAGGTACCAGTTTTTGATTTAGAACTGAAAAGGTTGCTCCCGTATCAATCAAAAAGTCCAATTCTTTTTCACCTTCCCCTAGCTCCATTTTAACCAGTGGGTCTGCTAGGGAACGGCCCACCGGTCCCCCTCAGTCGTTATCCTGTTGTGTGGCCGTAGTAGTGCCCAATAGTCTCTCCCTTAACTGGGGGCATTCTTGCTTCCAGTGTCCCATTTTCAGGCAGTACGCACACTGGTTTGGCCCCACTCTAGTTGGGTGGGGTTGGAGTCTCCCCCCCCCCCTCTTGCCGGATTGCCTCTACCTCTTCCCCTGGTTCCAGGTCCCGAGTAACCTGTATTCTGAGCTGCCACGGCTACAGCCACCACTCGAGCTATCTTCTTGTCTTCCTTTTTCTTCTCTTCAATTTCCCTATTATTATACACTTTCCATGCCTCATTTAGCAGTGTCTCTAGGTTTTTATTTGCTGGATGCTCAAGCTTTTGCAATTTCTTCTTGATGTCTGGATTACTTTGTCTCATCATTAATCCTAACAGGTGTTGTTTCCCTTCTTCTGTCGCTGGGTCCAGGGGTGTGTATTGTTTCATGGCTGCCCTAAGTCTATCCAAGAACTCTGATGGGGTCTCATCTTTTCCCTGCCTGATGTCATATAGCATTGACCAATTGATAGCCTTGGGGATCGCGTTACGCAAGCCCATCGCTATCAGCTTTCTATACTGCACTAACCGCTGATAGTGGTCTGCATTGCCCGGGTCCCATTCTGGTTTGCTGCTGGGAAAATTATCTTCTAGTCTCCCCGATAATAGTTGAGCATGTCGCTTTCCTGTTTCCAATACGAGTTCCCTTCTTGTATCTGTCAGCTCTGACAACATCACTTCTATATCTTCTCAATCAATATCCAAATTCTTTACCATTAATTCAAACCTCTTTGCTACTCTCTCCGGATTCTTTCTAAAATTCTTTGCCTCATCTCTCCAATTATTTAAATCATTGGTCGAGAACGGCACCTTTACTCTTGTCCTTTCCCCTACCATTGGCACAACTTGTCGGAGGGGAGCTATCGTGTGGTTCCCCCCCTCTCTTTGCTTTGCTTCTTCCCATGCCACAGATCTGATATAATACGAGTGGCTGATCCCTTCCTCGGGATCTTCTTCTTGTACTTCGGTGCCTTCTCGATTCTTTCTCTTCTCTTTTCTTTTTCTCCCTTCTTGCTCTTCAGTCTCTTCTCCTATCTCTATTACACAATCCACCCGATTCTCGTTCTGCGTCTGTTGCCTCCTTTGTATCTGCTGGCTCTTATCTTGTCTCGGGCTGCTGTCCCTCTCATCTTCTACTCTGCTTCTACTTCTCTTATCCTCTATCTGAATTACTATGTTCAGTTTCTGTGAGTTGCTCCCTGCCTCGCTCTCGCATGTTTCATTACTGTTCTTTTCACTGTATCTCAATTTGGGGACATCACCTCCCGGTGAGTTGCTTTCGTCCCCAGTCTTTGGTGTGCTGGTTTCCATTTTACGAGCACCTCCATTCCTGGGTGTGCTACCGTCCCCATACAAGCTTAGTTCGGGGGGGGGCTACGCGTCTCTCCTCGCCTCTCTGCTCCCGGCGGACTGCCTTCCTCTCTCTCAATCTCTAATTTAGGTGGGCTTCCAGCATCTCTGTAGCTTCCCGACCCCTGCGGACTATCCAATCCCTGTGGGCTGCCTTCTCCTCTGTTATCTTCCGACTTTAATGGGCTAGCCTCCCCCCAACTCTTGTCTAACTTATCAGGGCTGCACTCAAACTTAGATTTCTACCATCGTTCCAGTTCTTTTAATGGGGTCGGATCCTCTCGTTCCTCTCCTGGTTTGGGGAGGGGCCTTGGATGGTATTCCCACAGGCTTATTTCACTCTCTTTTCCACTGTCCCTCCTTGTTAGCTTAAGACATCGCTGCCCAATGCTACATGCATCGCAGCAACGTTCTTTAGGTTTTGAGCCTTTCTTATCCTTTTCCAGGGCTAGTACCAGAGGGTCTTGAGGGGCTGCATTAATTCCACACTCCTTTTGCCACTCAGGTTTATTCCTCAGGGTGAAGAACATGTCTGCATACATCACCTCATCCCATTTATTGAGCCGGCGGAGGAAGAGCATTAGTTGTAAAATGGTATTATAATTAATTGTCCCCTCTGGTGGCCATTTCTCACCATCATCCAATTTATACAACGGCCACCACTGCGTGCAGTATTTAAGGAGTGTCTTTTTACTTATATTTCCTCTTGGAATCTCTCCAAGTCCTTCCAATGCTTCAGAATACATCCTAAGGGGGTTTTCATATTTATATCTTTGCTCGGTTGACTCCCCATTGCTATTTTCTGGGTCGGTGTTTCTTATCCCACCAAGTAAATCTCCTTCCCACAAGCACTATATACCAGTTTATCTTAGCACCTCATTCATACAATATCCAAGCGCTTCGTCCTTTTCTGACCTGGCCTCTCGCGAGGGACAGGAACTGCAGAGCCGGACTCCCACTCGCTTCGCAGCCGGGCTGCGTCTCAGACACACTCTCTCATACACGGTGCCAATTCATTCAAACTGTCCTACCTTTCCGTTCTATCAGAATACACTGCTTTACCGCAAGATGTCGCCGGCAGACCGTAAGATACCGATATTGGTCGGCTCCAGGCCGTCACACACTCGCAAAACTGTAAATCAATAGTACGGTTTTGCTGATAATATCACAACAAATTTCAGACAACATAAAAACCACTAAACTCGTCCCTTTGCAAAAATCTTACAGTCAATACATCAAAGCATACAACAGGGTTAAACAAAGGCAGTGGAGAAAACTGGACCGAGTCCCGGGATTTGTTGGACGTTCTCCCGGTCAGCCTGGAACCGTTCCCGGGATTTAGTTCAGTTCAGATAAAAACAAAAACTGACCACTCTTTTTAACCCTTAAATCACAGTTTCAAACAAACCAACAAGATCAATACAAGAAGAACAAGTGCATCAGAGTCTTGCCTCTTTTTTTTCTTACTCTCCTTATTTTTTTTTTCTCTTTTTTTTTTTTTTTTTCTTCCAATTACCAAAAGGTACCCACCAAAGGCATCAATTACTGGTTAGCAAAGACACCAATTACCAAAAGGTACCCACCAAAGGCATCAATTACTGGTTAGCAAAGACACCAATTACCAAAAGGTACCCAAAAATACCAATTAGGGATTCTTTACCAGAGCGTCCTCTGGTTTACCCTCCGGTGGTCACATCTGACCCCGTGTTCCCATAAAGCGCTTTATCCTAAAACCAATGAACAATGATAAAAAAATACCTCTTTAATTTGGAGCAGGAGAAGCAGGAGATGCAGGGAACTCTTCGTCCACCAAAGAGCGCTTGGTCCGAGGGGGAGTCTCTTCTGACAAAAAGTCGTCAGGGGCGCCCAGAGGGTCCCAGCCCCGGACCCAGCGAGGGGACTCCTCAGATCCTGGATCCCCTGCTTCGTCCCACCTGGGTCGCCAGAAATGATGCCGATTTTTGCCCCAAAAGGCGAGAAATTACTGCTTAAGAGACTCAGTCAAATAAGCAGGAGGTATTTTATTACGACGTCGGAGAAATCCTAAAATGGGATTTCTAAATCCTTACAGCAAAAGCGTACCTTCTTATACAGTTTTAGGTTTGGGATTACATCATATTCATGCATATACATATGGGGAGTGGTGCGTACCTTCTTATACAGTTTTAGGTTTGGGATTACATCATATTCATGCATATACATATGGGGAGTGGTGTAGGCGGAGCGTGGGCGGGGACTTCTCTTTTGAGGATCTTCTCAGGGGTCGTTCCGGTCGGCCTTCATCAGCTTCGAGGAGTCTTCCTCTTTAAACTTTTGAACCTCTCCCCAAATTTGGTCAATTCCCGGTGTAGTTGGCTTAGTCTCCAGGCCTTGGCAAGGGTCTCAGGGTCAATTTGACATGTTGGCCCTAAACGTGCTATACCCAGCAGTTCTTCTTGGCTCTGAAATGCACTGAACTTATCACTGTCTGTCCTTATCTCTTCCCTGTCATTGTGTTCCATACCTTACCCAATTTATTGCTCTATGTGGTTTCCTAACATTGAATATTTCCCATAACTGCTTTATATTCTATGCTTTAACCCATCATCTCTTGAAAGTAACTGTTTTAGGGGCTTCAGGCATTTGTGGCTCTGCTCTGGGGTCCTGGAAGATCCAAACATCCCCTGCCCCACAAAAAAACCCTCCCAGAGACCCCCCAATGGATTTGGGGCAAGCTCCCCCATCCCGCTCACCTGTGGGTTTTGGAGGGGGTGATGCTGACGGAGCCGGGGGAGCTTCAGCCTGCGCAGGCAGGCAGGGGAACCACTTGGTTCTGCTGCTGCTGCTGCTGCTCGTATTCCTCCCGTTCCTGCTCTTCGTCTCACTCCTCCGCTCCCAGCCCGGCCCGGGCAGTGCCGACACCCAAATGCAGCTGTGCTCTGCCCTAGGGGGGGGTTCCCAAAGCGGCCCCAGCCTGCGCGGCACTGGGAGTGATACTGGGAACACTGGGTGGGATCCTGAGAGCAGCGGGAAGGAATCGGGAGTGCTTTCCCTGCCAGTCCCACTCTTACTGGGAGCACTGGGAGGGAACTGGGAGCAAACAGCACCCGGAGGCGGCTGCAGCCAGTGCTGGGTGCGGCCAAACTGAAGGGCGTGGTTATGCAAATACAGGAGCGATTGCGCACTGGGATTGGTTGACGGGAGCAGGGCGGTGTTTCCCTGGTAACGTGGGGGCCGGAACGATGACAATGGCATCCGGAGAGAGGGGACAGGGAGTGGGAATGGGGACTGGGAGCGGGAATGGGAATATGGGACCAGGACAGGGAATATGGAAACCCCAACTGGAGAGAGAATATGAGATGGAGATTAGGAAGATGAGACCGGGATCGCAAACGGGAATCCAGGAATGGGACTGGGAACATAGAAATGGAAATAGGGGAACGGAAGTGCAACCAGCAGTGGGACCGGGAATATGAGAACGGAACAGGATAGGGAGTATGGGCCTGGGAATATGGGAATGGCAACCAGACAAATACTGGACCGGGACGGGGAATGAGACTGGGAATGGGATCCAGACTGGGATGGGATCAGGACGGGACAAGGAGTGCAGTGACATGGGAACGGGTGGGGAGCAAGGGGAGTGACAGCAGGGATAGGGGGACTGTGGACAGGGGACGTGGGGAACCAGGACAGGGAGTCATGGGGACAGTTCCAGGGCAGGGGGGCCTTGATCAGCTGCCCAAGAAACTCTGCCATCGTTTCCCAGTGCGGCCAAAGTCACTCAGCCTTGGGTGCCCAAAGCCCAAGTCCCACCCAGGAACCCTGAACTCCCTGGAACGTAGCAGCCCCCACATCCCCTGGAAGATCTCCACATGTCCCCATCCTTGTCTTAGTTCAATGTTTTTATTTTTATCCTGGTTTGTGGTATTTTGAAAAGACAGAGAGAAATGAAAAGATAGTCAAGGCCACATGGAGCCATTAAGAGGTGGAGCCCCTAGCCAGGTGTCTTCCCAACACAGATTACCAGCACCACAGATCACTGGGGCTCTGCCCACTGGGCAGCATGCAGCACAAATACTGCCATGGGGTATGGAACTGTAGCAGTGCACACTTGGGGAACTGTAGCCGTGCGCACTTGGGGCACACTTGGGGCACTCACAGGGCTTTCATAGTGGTGCCTCCATTCGTGTTGGGTCAAGGCTGACCTCTGGCTGAAGGTCTTCCCACACTGGGGACATTTGTAGGGCCTCTCCCCCGTGTGGATGCGCTGGTGGGTGACCAGGGTGGAGTTGTGCTTGAAGCCCTTCCCGCAGTCAGGGCAGCGGAAAGGCCTCTCATCCGTGTGAATCCGCTGATGTACGAGGACATCTGAGCTGCTTTGAAACCTCTTCCCACACTCCCCACACTCATAGGGCCGCTCCCCGGTGTGGCTCCTCTGGTGGATCATCAGGTGATGGCTCCGGCTGTAGGTCTTGCCACAGTCGGGACACTCGTAAGGCCGTTCCCCAGTGTGGATCCTCTGGTGAAGCATCAGTTCAGAGCTCTGGCTGAATCTCTTCCCACACTGCCCACACTCATAGGGCCTCTCGCCGGTGTGGGTCCTCTTGTGGACAATCAGGTTCGACTTCTGGGTGAATCTCTTCGCACACTCGGGACACTCGTAGGGCCTCTCCCCGGTGTGGATGCGCCGGTGCTTGACGAGGTCGGGGTTATACTTGAAGCCCTTCATGCAGTCGGGGCAGCGGAAGGGCCTCTCATCTGTGTGAACCCGCTCGTGTGTGAGGAGATGGGAGCTTGTCTGAAACCTCTTCCCACATTTGGGACACTCATAGGGCCTCTCATTTGTGTGTGTGCGCTGATGCTTCAGAAGAGTGGAGCTTCTCTGAAAGCTCTTCCCACATTGCCCACACTCATAGGGCCGTTCCCCCGTGTGGCTCCTCTGGTGGTTGATCAGGTCAAAGTTGTCTCTGCAGCTCTTCCCACACTCCCCACACTCATAGGGCCTTTGTCCAGTGTGGATCCTTTGGTGGCGGATCAGGGCTGAGCTTCGGCTGAAGCACTTCCCACATTCCCCACACCTGTAGGGCTTCTCCCCATCGCAAAGCTGCTCGGAGACCCCCAGCACTGAGCTCTGGCCGCCATCCTGTCCCGGGGTGGGTCTTTCCTCCTCTGACCTCTCTGGGCTACGTTTGCAGCCCCTCCTTGTGCGGGATCTCCGGGGCTTTCCCTCCCCGTTGGATTCCTGCACTGTGGAGCCGCTCAAAACAGCCTCATAGCCAAGGTTCTGCTGTGGTGACTCAGCCTCCCTGCTCTCCACCCTCAGCTCCTGGTCTGGGGGAGGAAGGACAAGGAGAGGATGGGATTTGGCCCTGTGCCACAGGAAAGGGCAAAGAGATGCCCCCAGTGTGTCCCCAGCAGGACAGCTTTGGCAGCAGGGTTGTCCTGCAGCCGGGGGCTGTGCTGGGCTGGGAGATGGAGCAGGAGAGATGGGGAAAGGGGCACTGACTTCCTCCTCACCTTCCTGGGACTCCCGGGCCATCTTCCTCTTCCTTATAGCCTCCTCCTCCTGCATCGGGCCAAGGTTTGGAAATGGGAAATCCTGGTTTAAGGGAAAACAAGGGCTGAGCGCGTTGGGTTTGATGGTCCCGCTGACTCTCTTGGCTTGAAAAGACAGGTGTCTGCTAAGGAAGGCAGAGCCTCCCTTAAAATTGAAAATGTAAACCCCCTCCCTCCAAATTACTATAATTTTGAAATTAAGGGGCACTCAGGGAAAGATATGGAAATAGGAATAACAGTTCTTTGCTAGGAAAAATAAAATAAAAAATGCAGTAGTACAAAAAAAAAAACCACTGACAGAGTCAGAATCCAACCCGACACCCTGTTAGTCAGGGTGTTTGTTGCACTCCAATTAAATGGTGGCTGCCGTCCTCCTGGTGTGACAGAGGTGGTTCTGTTGAAGCAGTGATCCTGCAGAAGGGTGTAGTTTTCCTCCAAAGGTCCAGTGGGGGTGTAGATAGGTCTGGTCTTCCTCGCGAATCTAGTGTAGAAGAAAAGCTGCTCCTCTGGGAATCCAGTGGGAAAAGCCTGACTGTGGTGTTCCAAATCTCTGATTATAAGCAGGTAGGGATGCTTGGCTCCTCCCCCTGGGTGGGGCATCTCACAATGGGATAATGTAATTTTATCAGCCATGCAGTGAGGCTCAATGGCCCATTAACAGAAGATATCTCCCTGAAAGGGAGGATTGTCAATGGGGCTCAATGCCTCATTAACAGAAAATATCTCCCTGGAGGGATGATGGGTTGTGGAAGAGATAAAAATAAACTGCCCCACCTGGTTTTAACAGCTTGCCCATTAATAGAGAATATCTGCCCTGGAGTTAGAAGGGGATGGGTCATGGAAGTGATAAAGAACACTGCTCCACCTGGTTTCAACAGATGATGATAAAATACATACTGCTGGTTACATCTTGCATTGCAACATAAGACAAGATGGACATGGACCAGGGGTTGATGCCAGGCACGGTGGGCACCAGGACAGGGGGGACACAGGGACACTGGGGACATGGTCCAGAGGGTGACAACAGGCAGCAGGGACACTGTTTTGAGGTGACACCAGCGAGTGTTCCCAGAGACAGGGCCCAGAGACTGGGCTGAGGTCTGGAAATGAGAAATCCTATTTCCAAGAGAAAAAGAAGGTATGAGAGCATTTTGTTGGGCATTCCTCCTGCCCTAACCTATCTCTAGAAGTCACCAGACATTTTGTGTCCATAAAAATCTCCAGACCACCAAGATTCTGCCCAAAAAAACCTCCAGACCACAAAAATTTAATTGCAAAACCCCTCAGAAATGCCATCACTAAGCCTTCCAAGACTTGAATGTCTCATGATTATTTCAAAAAAGAGCTCCCCATGAATTGTCCCTCTCTGGTCTCTCCACTTTGGACTTCTGGGGATTCTGCCTCTATTGAGTGCTCTCCTCTCCAGGGTCCCCACCCTCTCCAGGCTGTCACAGGAATCCCCAGGGTCCCCCCTCTCTGCTCTTCTGACCTTGGGCCTCTGGGGCTCCCCCTTCTCTGTGCTGCTGGGGGTTCCCCGCAGCCCCCGGGGGTTCCCCGGCTCCCCCTCTCTGGGCTCCCCCTTAGCAATTCCGGGGCTCTTGGGGTCCCAGCGCTCCCGTTTCCCCTGACTCTGCTCCAGGCCGTGGGGAGCTCCAGGGCTTCCCCCTCGCCAGGGTGTTCCCCTCTCCGGGCTGAATCCTGGCGGTCTCCTCTCTCTGGGCTGCACACTTCGGTGTCCCAGTGTTCTCCCCTCTCCTGCCCTCCCTCGCAAAAAAACAACCTCCCGGGACACCCCCAAAATCTCCCCAGGGGGCATTTGTGGCTTCGCTTTGGAGTCCTTTGAGCTCCAAAATCCCCCCCCTCCCCAAAAAAATACCCTCCCATGGAGCGCCCAGGATATTTGGGTGAGCTCCCCCTCTGCGGTCACCTGAGATATGGGGGGGAAATGCCCCAGGGGCCGGGAGGGCTGCGGACACAGCAAGGGCTGGAGCGTGTGGTCCCTCCAATTCCACTTCCCACTCCTCTTCCTCTATCCCAGCTCTTCCTCCCACTCCTCCTCCACGCCTCCTCCTCCACACCTCCTTCTCCTTCTCTTGTTCCCTCCAGCCCTGGTCCCGCTGCTTCTCCCTCCCCGCTCCACCATCCCATTCCTCCTGCCCCGGTCCCGCAGCCCTCGCAGCCCGCGGCAGGAGCAGGGATGGAGCCGGGACAGGTCGGGATGGGCAGCGCGGGGCTCTCGGCTGCTCCCACCCGCTGGGGCCGGGGGAAACCCAGCCCAGGGAGAAGGAGAGGCAAACTGGGAAAACTGGGGGCTGCAGATCCACACAGGGGCTTGCTGGGGACCCTGGCTGGGGGCTGCCAGCCCCTGGGGCTTCTATCGGGCGATCTGGGAAGGGGGAACACAGAGAGGGCTGGGGGATGCCCGGAGTGGCATCTCTGGGATGGACTGGGCCGTACTGGGATCATACTGGGAGGGAGTAGGAGGCTGCAGGGGCAATTGAGTACGTGTTGGGGGCAAATGGGATATACTGGGAATGACTGGGATGATTCTGAGAATGACTGGGAGCAGCTGTGAGCAACTGGGATCATACTGGGAGCAACTGGGAGTGGCTGACTGCATGCTCGGGGTGATTGGAAGCAACTGGGTTTATGCTGGGATTAACTGACATCATACTGGAGGTGACGGGGATCATACTGGCAGTGAGTGTGACTACACTGAGGCTGATTGGGAGAGGTTGGGAGGAAATGGGATCATACTGGAAGGAACTGGGAGTGACTGGGAATAGGCTGGAAGGAACTGGGGTACACTGAGAGAGACTAGGAGTGACTGGAATGAAAGTGAGGGTGAAACAGAGCAACTGGAACCATGTGGGGCCCAACTGGTTCCTACTGGCAGTGACTGGGAGCACACTGGGGTCATACTTGGATCATACTGGGAGTGACTGGACTAATACTGGGAGTACCTGAGAGTGACTGGGAATACACCATGCACATCATCCCCCTTACTGGGGGTGACTGGGAGCACACTGGGAGCAGATGGCATTATACTGGGACTGACTGGGTTACCCTAGCTGGGGGCAGATGGGACCATAGTGGGAGAGATTGGAAGCAACTGGGATTATTCTGGGACCACACTGGGAGTGCTGGTGCATGACTAGGATCATACTGGAGCTTACTGGGATCATATTGGGGTTGAAAGGGAGTGACTGAGATCACACTTTGGGCTCCTGGGAGCAACAGAGAGAAACTGGGATCATGCTGCAAGCAAATTGGAGTAACTGGAAAGGACTGGATGCATGCTAGAGGTAACTGGGATGTTGTGGGCATGACTGGGATCATACTGGGATAGCTAACAGCTTCCTGGGGCCACTAGGAATGTTTGGGAATGACTACGGATATGCTGAGGGCAACTGGGATATACTGGGAGTGTCTGTAAGCATACTGGGGTGACTGGAAGCACACTGGGCACAGCTGGGCCCATGCTGGGTGAGACTGGAATCCCACTGAGGGTGACTGGAATCCTACTGGGATTGACTGGGAGTGGCTGGGAGCAAGTGGAATCATGCTGAAAGCAACTGGAAGGAAGTGGGAGTGACTGGGAGCATGCTGGGGGTGACTGGGATCTACTGGGAGAGACTGGGGATCGTACTGGAGGCTACTGGGGTCATGCTGGCATTGACAGGGAGCACCTGGGATCACACTGGGGGCCACTGACAGCATAATGGGAGTGACTGGGATTAGACTGCAAGTGACTGGGATCCTACTGGGAGTGGCTACAACCATACTGGGACTATAGTGGGTGTCAATGGACCCTGACTGGGGGTTACTGGGAGCTACCAGCATAGGCTGGGAGCCAGCTGCGCACACACTGGGAGGAAGTGGGAATGATAGGATGCATGCTGGTGACAGCTGGGATGTACTGGGAGTGACTGGGGTCACCTGAGCCACGCTGAGGTAACTGGGAGTGCCTGGGAATGACTACGAGTTCATGGCAACTGGGATATGCTGGGAGTGTCTGTAGGCATACTGGGGTGACTGGGAACACACTGGGGGTGACTGGGATTCACTGGGATTTGCAGAGCCTCCACTTGGGACAACTGGAAGTGATCTCCCCGTTCCCCCCAGCCCTCCCTCGGGCACTGTCCCATCTCCCACCCTGCACCGCTGGGATCTGCCCGGAGCAGCGCGATGGCTCCAGGGCTGGGGCTGGGGGCGCTCCTGGGGGTCAGGGGGAGTGGGACCCCAGCACCGGGACCCTGAACCTGAACCGCCATTCCCGGCACAGGGACCCCTCTGCTCCCCTTTTCCTGCACAGGGACCCCCCTGGATCCCCCATTTATGGACATCAGGACTCCCTGGTCACCTTTTCCCAACCATCCCATGGCTCCCAGACTCCAGACTTCCCTGGGACACTCTGGAATACCTTGGACCCCCATTCCTGCCTTTCTCAGCCCCCAGCCCCAACTTTCTGCAAAACCAGAGGCCCCCTGAACTCCCCATTCACAAACATCCCGGGTGTCCCCACCCCGTTACCCCCCTTTTCTGGGAAAGCCTGGACTCCCTTTTCCTGGGCTCAAGGACCCCCTGGAACTCCTTTCTATCTCTCCATGTCCCTGCCCTCCCATTTCCTTGACCCTGAGACCCCTCTGCCCCCCATTCCTGAGAATGGAGTCACCCTTTTACTCCTTTGCCTGAGATCCCCCCTGCACCCCCTTATCCAGCACCAACACAACCTTTTCCTGGCCCCCCACCTCTTCAGCCCCCAGCCCCACCCTTTCCCTGGCCCTGGGACCTCTGGGCTGTCAATCCTGCCTTTCCCAGCCCCAGCCCCTCCTTTCCTCACACAGAGGAGCCCTGGCACCCCCTTTCCTGGGCACAGGACAGACCATCCCACCTCTCCCAATCCTTGCCCCACCTTTCCTTGACTCTGAGCCCCTGAACCTCCTTCCCAGCTCTCCCACCTTTCCTTGACCAGTTGAGTTCCCTGCATCCCAAATCTCTCACCCACCCCAGCTCCCCCAAATCTCCGTGTCCCCCCCAGTTCTGCCCTCCCTGCAGTGCCTGGAAGTGGTGCTGTCGGAGCCTGGCCCGGGGGTCTCCCAGTCCTTGATTGTGGGGGACGTGGACGGGACCCCCTGGGAGCGCTGGGGCAGCGAGCGGGGCCGGATGGAGCTGCAGACAGCGGGGATGGGGGCAAGAGCTGAGCTGGGATATTGGGATAGCCAGAACTGGGATATTGGGATAGCCAGAGCTGGGATATTGGGATAGGCAGGGCTGGGATATTGGGATAGCCAGGGCTGGGATATTGGGATAGCCAGGGCTGGGACACTGGGATAGCCAGGGCTGGGATATTGGGATAGCCAGAGCTGGGACACTGGGATAGCCAGAGCTGGGATATTGGGATAGCCAGAGCTGGGACACTGGGATAGCCAGGGCTAGGATATTGGGCTATCCAGCCCCGGCTCAAGGACAGGAACCAGCACGTGGCCAACAGTGCCCTGGAGACGGGGCCGGTACAACCAGAATGGGGGGAGTTGGGGGAGCCGGGGGCCGGGCTGGGATCTGTGGGGCTGGGGGAATCTCTGGGAATGGGATGGGACCTGTGGGACTGGTATGGTAATCCAGGGAGCTCCATGGGGCTCTGTGGGGCTGGGACACAACTCCATGGGTCCGTTCTTGTCTCGGTCTCTCTGCGAGCCTCTCAGGAACCCTGGGCCAGTCTCGAGTCGGCAGACACCGAGGAGGGCAGCCCCGACACGGCCGACAGCGGGGAGACTCTCTCTGTGCCCCGAGGGTACTGAGGGCACCTGGGCTGGGCGCCTTTGCAGCACAAGAGACACCAGAGACATCGGTAGAAGATAAAGGGCCGACTCTTAGCAGGGGTTAGTCCAAGGTTTTATTAGGATCCCAAAGGAGCTCCTGCACCTCAGGGGCCTCCTGCCGAGAGCCCCGGGAGATGTCCGAAGGTCACATTTCAAGGGAGGAGGAAACCAAAAGTAGATAACATTTTACCAACCAATAGGTATCTCTGAGGGATGGGAACTGGGGGATAGACATATAGGGCAGCGTATGGGACTAGGCCTGGGGGGCTGACCCCTGGCCTCTGGCAAATCACTCGACAACTTGGACCGAAACTTCTGGATGGGGGGGATGGGATGCTGAGTGATTGACAGAGAGCCAGGGTGGGGGTTTAGGGATGATCTCATCCCAGGAGAGGGATAACACAGATAAAGGGAGGGGAGTACAGTCTGGGATAAACCATTTGGGAAAAATATTGGAATACAAAACAAAACTACTTCAAAATATTACAAAATATAAAAACGCACTACAACATCTCCCTCTTTTCGTTTAAATAAAAAAGGAGAGGCACCTAGACATTAAATTTCAGCTCGGAGTGATATCAAGCATCAGCAAACCAAGGCTGTTTTGTAAATTCTGCAGAGGTTTCTGTCTCTTCCTCAGAAGAGGTAGGAACAGTCACCTGATTGATCTCTAAAGGGGAAATAGCTTTCAATATCAGTTTGGTCACAATGCTCTTGATGATCCCAAAACTGATCAAAATAACAAGAAAAACAAACAAAACTAAAAATACAGATTTCAATATGGATCTGACCCAGCCCGAGAGTCCCCATTTTTGGGAAAGTCCGTCCATCCAGTCTGTTTCTTGCTTGATGTCTTGGACCATTTGTTGCATCTTTCTGATGATTTTGTGGACATCCTCAGCTTTGGATGACAGATTCAGGCAAAGATTCAGGCAACAGAGACCTTCAAACTCTTCCACATCTGACTTGGATGGATGGCTGTCAACATGAGCAGCAGAAGGATGGGGCTCATTCTGATGGTAGAGGGGCCGAGTTCAGATTAAGGGGAAACACTAAAAAGACACGGTTTTTCAGGAAACTGAGTCAGGAAAAGGTTTTTTCAGCAGGGACTGTTTCTTTGTCTCCTGTGGTAAAGTGGTTGGCTGTGATAGACTCTGCACAAGGCAGTGTAGGTGGTGGTGTGCCTGTTGGAAACTCCAAATAAAAATCATTAGTTTAAGAAAAGGATGGTTACTTTAGGGAAACTTCATGCTCCCTCTGGTATTCTAAAGGAACTCTGGGGATAGGGATTAGTGTAGGGAGACCATGGGAGAGGGGAAAGGGTGGTAGGAATTTGTGGGAACATAAAAAAGGGGTAATAGCACAATGGAAGGGAAAAGGGGAAAGTGGGAGAGGGGTAGGAAGGCCACAGGAATTGGGGAAGGGTATTAGAAGTGGGACTTATCGGACTGGAAGGTTCTTTTATTATTGACATGGGCTTTTGAATGCAGGGCAGCTTGCCAGTGTTCTGTGCTCTTCTTCCTTTTAGGCTGTTGCTTTGGCTTGATGGTTGTTGGTTTTGGGTTCTATTTCCTTGGTAGACATGTGGAGGACTTCTATGATGTAGATAATATTTTATAGGTTTGTAGTCTGGAGCATGTTTACTACCTTGTACTGGAACTCCACCAGGTCCTGTCACATCGGCTGCTTGGGGGCCTTTTCTTCCTTGTACTATATTAAATTCCACAATTTCTCCATCTCCTAAACTGGGGAGATATTTCCTGGGGTTATTCTTTTTTATAGCAGTCTGATGAACAAACACATCTTCTTTGTTATCATTCCGGGTTATGAAACCATATTTGTTTTTTACATTGAACCATTTTACCATCCCCAAAATGTTCATGGCAAGGACTTTTTTACCTTTGCCAGTGGGTTTGTGTTGGTGTTGCTGGTGCGCTGCTGTATGACATGCATTCCGCTCCTGGTGCTGACGGCTGTGCTCAGGCTCAGCCCTGTCCTGTGCTGGAATTGAACACACCCTATTTTTGTCATAGCGCTGGGAAAAAGAGCGCTCTTTATTCAGTTTTTTGAAAGGTTGTCTTTTGGGGAATTCTGATCTTCAAGGTTATTGTATTTAAAATCTAAAAACTGCTTTTTCAGAGGGCAGTCAGGCATCCAATGCCCTAACTTCCCACAAAGATGGCAAGGTCGATTAGAGTTGGAGATTCTCTCTTGTGGCATTGTGACGTGCTGAAGCTGGTTGGTGGATGGTGGATCAGGGGCGTCCACAGCTGCAATCTTTCTCTGTGGTTTTGGTCTCTCGTCCTGGTCAGCAAGGGTGATGGTAACTTTCCTCTCACACACTTCTAGCATTGACTGTAGTGTTGGTGCTGGATCGAGAGGCAGGCTCAGGATGGCAGCTTTACACTTCTCATTGGCATTTTCTTTAGCAATCTCGGTGAGGATTTCCATCCTGGCTCTTTCGTTCTGAACTTGAAATTCGACAGCTTTTCTCAGCCTTTCCACAAAACTCAAAAAGGACTCAGATGAAGATTGTGTTATTTTCAAATAATTTTCGAGCGGAACACCAGGACGGAGCCCAAAGAAAGCTTTCTCAGCTGCTCTAGCACATTCTTTGAAAACCTTTCTGGGAATGCCCTCTGCCTGACTTGCTCCTTCCTCCCACTCCCCTTGTCCACAGAGATGGTCGAGAGATATCAATTTACCATAAACATCATGGGCAGTAGCTTCATCAGCCCACACAGCTGGTAAAATTTCTCTCAATCCTTTTTTCCATGCTGCATCCCACAAGAGATATTCAGACGAGGATAACAGGCAGGTAAAAAGGTGTTTGATATCAGCGGGTGTTAAGGTATTAGCAGAAAGTGTAGCTTTAAGGAGTCCTCTAAAATATTCACTTGATCTACCAAAATCTTTTTGGGCTTTGGCAAGTTCTTTGACAGAATCAACAGAAAGGGGGGTATAATGTGGCTGAATCCCCCCGTTTAAATCTGAAATATATGACACAGGGGCTGCAGAAAGAACCAGTGATGTTTCCGGCTTCTGGCTGCCGAACTCAGCACCTCCGGTTTCTCTGACCTGGGAGCTGGAGGGCGGGCTGAGGGAGGGGCGGAGGGAGGCCGCGGCTGGTGGGCAAAGCCGTGAGGGGGCGGAGGGGGGCGGCGGGAGGGTGCTGGGAGGGAGGGTTTCGGGGGCGCGGTTTTCCGACCAGAATGGGCTGTTGGGAGAGCGTAAAGGATTGTGGAAAGAAGAAGAACCAGGCATTGCCATGTGGTATCCACCATCATGGTCTGGGGAAGTTACTTCAAGCAGATCGGGGGTACAAAGGCGGGCACTAAGATTGTGGGACGGGGTTTCACAACCTGGGGAAGCAGGGGAAAGGGTAGGGTCCCGGGGAATTTGACTAGAACTGTCCGGGTTGGAGACAGGGAGCTTCTGAGGGAAGCTAGGGAGTGTAACTTTCTTCAGAATGCCCTGTGCCAGGGCTGGGGGTGAGGAAAGAAGGTTAGGAGAGGGAGAACATAACTTGGAGGGGGGTAGATCGGGTTTCTGGGAAACAGAGGTGTTGAAACTGTTCCCGGATGGCTGTTCCTGCATCTTTAAATTAGATTTTACAACATTTCTTATCTGCAGGGCTAAAAAAGCAAATTTTGACGGAGATGTGTCACCAGATTTCCCTGCTCTCAATAACTCATTACCAATTTTGTCCCAAAAAGCCAAATCACTAATATTTTCAGTTGATACATCGGGAAAGTGAAGAAACAGCCATCTAACAAATTGTTTAAAATCTGTTTTTGAAAATCGGATTTTTTCACTCTTAAGAATGTTCAAAAGATGATAGTAGACACCTTTGTGAGATACAGAAAGCTTTGCACCCATTGTAGCTGTGATTTTAAATTTTGTATCTCAAATTTCACCAACCCAGGTGGGGGGGGGGAGGAAAAAAAGGCCTGCAGCTGGCAGCCTGCCAAAAATAGAGAAAAAAAAACTTCGGCTCTCTGCAGCGAGCCTGAAAACAAAGGCAGGGAAACACCCCCCCTCCCGAAGAGGGGAGAAACGGGAAGAAGGTAAACTTACCAATCCAGCTGTGGGACAGGAAAACAGGAGGTCCTGGGATGGTGACTTCTACCTGAAACTGACTCTTGAGGGAAGAGTTTCTTGCACAGAGGAGCAATTCATTAAAACGGAGTGTGTTCTTCTGAGGTAGCTTGCCGGCCAAAGGCTTTGCAAACAGTCTGAAATAATGTCCGAGCCCCGTCCGTGAGGTCCGGGGATGGTCTCAGAGCCCGACGTTGGTCGCCAAAATGTCTCGGTCTCTCTGCGAGCCTCTCAGGAACCCTGGGCCAGTCTCGAGTCGGCAGACACCGGGGAGGGCAGCCCCGACACGGCCGACAGCAGGGAGACACCCTCTGTGCCCCGAGGGTACTGAGGGCACCTGGGCTGGGCGCCTTCGCAGCACAAGAGACACCAGAGACATCGGTAGAAGATAAAGGGCCGACTCTTAGCAGGGGTTAGTCCAAGGTTTTATTAGGATCCCAAAGGAGCTCCTGCACCTCAGGGGCCTCCTGCCGAGAGCCCCGGGAGATGTCCGAAGGTCACATTTCAAGGGAGGAGGAAACCAAAAGTAGATAACATTTTACCAACCAATAGGTATCTCTGAGGGATGGGAACTGGGGGATAGACATATAGGGCAGCGTATGGGACTAGGCCTGGGGGGCTGACCCCTGGCCTCTGGCAAATCACTCGACAACTTGGACCGAAACTTCTGGATGGGGGGGATGGGATGCTGAGTGATTGACAGAGAGCCAGGGTGGGGGTTTAGGGATGATCTCATCCCAGGAGAGGGATAACACAGATAAAGGGAGGGGAGTACAGTCTGGGATAAACCATTTGGGAAAAATATTGGAATACAAAACAAAACTACTTCAAAATATTACAAAATATAAAAACGCACTACAACACGTTCTCTCCTCGTTCCCAGGTCTCCACACAGTGCAGGTGGTTTCCAGCTGTGACCTCCTGTCCAATGGAGCATCCATGGATCCCACTGGTATGGCCATAAGGGGTGGGATTTCATCTCCTTCCAGCTGGGACCCAGGAGCTTTGCAGTGTCTGACGGTGCCACCTGGATCACCCAGAGGTGCTGGGAATCCAAAGGGATCATGGTGCAGTGAATGAAGCATTACCTGGGATACACCTGTGGGGAAGAGCTCCCAAATGGAGCTCTATGGTTGGAGGCTCTGGAGCACAAAGGTGGGTGTGGAGGGGAATTCCTAAGGGAGTGTGGGATTCAGGAATGGGAGACTTGGAATGCAGGAATTCCCATGGAATTTCCATGGCCGAATCTCACTCTCATCCCACTCAGGTGAGAATTGCATGGATGGATCCCTCCCAACTCAGTGCCACTCTGTGGAGAATTCCATGGGGAAATGATTTGAATTGATGACCAATCCAATGAGAGCAGTGAAATGAGACCTAATCCCTGCTGGGGTTCCATGGGACATCAATCCCAATCCTTTGCCCAGGCCGGCTCTGCTGTGCCCGTGGGAGCACCAGGGGAGTGCCCTGTCCCTGCCCTGAGCCCAGCACGAGCCTTTCCTTGGCTGTTCTGTGCCCTGCCCGGGGCAGGAGGGCATGGCCGGAGTGGCTTTGGTGGCCCCGGGCACCCAGCCGGGCTGCAGCCACTGCAGGGGTTCCTGGGGAATGTTCCAGAGCAAAGCTTAAAGCAAACAATGGTTCCTGGAGGGGATTTTGCCCCTGGGCCTCTGCTGGGAGCCCAAGGGCAACAGCCCAAAGTGCTGGAGCTCAGTGTCCCTCGGCCAGGCCGTGTTCCCTGGCTGTCCCCTGTCCCTCAGCTCTGTAGGACCTGGGGCAACCCTCGGGAGAAAATCCTGAGCCCCAGCTGGGCCAGTTGTCCCCAGGTCACTCTCAGTCACCCCAGTATGATCCCAGCATGGTCCCAGGGCTTTCCATTCACCCCTGGTATAGTTCCAGCCACTCCCAGCACGGTCCCAAGTCACTCCCAGATACTCACAGTATTACTCCAGTAACTTCCTTTATGGTTCCTCTGTGATCCCAGTCACTCCCCATCACTCCCAGTATATCCCAGTTCCCCCAGTGTGTCTCCACTCACTCCCAATAGCTTCCAGCATGATTCCAGTTGCTCACAGTCACCCCAGTCACCTCCAGCGTGATTCCTGTCACTCCCTGTATGTCTCAGTTGCCCCAATATGGTCCCAGTTGCCCTCAGCCTGCTCCTAGTCACTTCCAGTATGATCCCACTATGACCTCATTTGCCCCTAGCATAGACCCAGTCATTCCAAGTATGATCCCAGTGGGATCCCAATCTCTCTGAGCATGGTCCCAGTCAATCCCAGTTGCTCCCAGTGTAGACCCGGTCACTGCCAGTCGCTCTCAGTGCGTTCCCAGTCACCCTAAGTCTGGTTACAGACACTCCCAGTATATCCCAGTTGCCCTCAGCATACTCATAGTCACAGCCACGTGTCCCAGTAAGGTTCCAGTTTCCACCAGTATGATCCCAGTCAGTACCAGGCAATGCCAGTTGGTCCCACTATGATCCCTGTTGCTCAAGCTCTGGTCCTGCTGGTTCCCAGTGTGCCCTGATCCTGCTCCCAGTGGGTCCCAGTCCTGGTGTATCCTGATGTATCCCAGTGTATCCCGGTGTAGCCCAGTGTATCCCGTTGTATCCCAGTGTATCCCGGTGTACCCCAGTGTATCCCAGCCTGTCCCAGTCCATGCCAGTCCCTTCCCAGCAGCCACCGCCGTTTCCCGGATCCTGCCCCTCCCGGCCCCGGAGCTGCCGCTGGACGCCCCCCAAGTGTCGCTGCTGAGTAAGGAAGCGGCACAGACTCACAAGAAGGCTGCTTTGCACAGCAGTAGTTTTAATATGAAAATTCTCTCTTTTTATAGACTGTGCCGATACATTCAGACCAGATTGGTCAATCAATCAATACATTTCACCTGACTGGCTAATTAACAAAAACACCTTTCTTAGAAACAATCCTTGAGAAAAACAGGAAAACAGAGAGTAGGAAAACACCACCTGCAGGTTGTTTATAATAACAAGCTATCATTGTGTCCCTACAACTCCCTAAAAGTCTCACAAGTCAGCTGTGAGAAAACTTACCTGGTTTTCTCGCTCTCTGACCAGCCTGTCACACCCACACCCAAGGTGCTGCCGGGGCTCGGGGGCTTCGTGTTGGGCTTTGTCTGCCTTGGCTGGGGCTCGGCCTCCACTACGGGAGAAGGTGAGGGGGGATCCCCTGGGGGTCCTGTCCCCCTGGGGAGCGCTTGTGACTCCCCCATGTGCCCCCATGCTGGGGACACCACTTTTTCTCTCCCTAGAGTCCTGACCCAGCTCCTGCTCCCCCCTGGGAGGGGCTTTGGGGAGTCCCCCTGGGACCTCCTTGAATCCCCATTCCTGGGCACTGGGACGCCCCCACATCTCCTTGCCCAGCTGCGGGATCCCCTGTACCCCTTTATCCTGCACCGACACCCCCTGCACCCCTTTTCCCAGCTCTCCTCCTCTGGCAGCCCCTGGATCCCCCGTTTCCGTGAGCCCGGGGACCCCCGGAGCCCCATTCCCGGCCAGCCCGGGGCACCTCAGCCCCAGGCCTCCCTTTGCTGGGAAACCCGGCCTGGGCACGGGGCTCTGCAGCTGCTCTGGGATTTATGATCACCTGGAGGAAAGGGAGAGAACAGAGGAGAGAGAGAAGGAGACTGTGGCTCAGGGATCGGGGTCCCAGCGCCCAGTCCTGCTCCGCCAGTGGGCTCCAGGCAGAGTTTGAGCGCAGGTCCAGCGAGTTCAGCACGGCCGAGGAGGGTCCCGGGAGATGCCAGGGGGGATCCCGGGGAATTCCCTGGAATTCCCCCGTCCCCTCCCCCTGCGCTCCTTCGGGCACCTTCGATTCCGCGTTCCCCTCTCTGCGCCGCCGCGATCTGCCCGGAGACCGGTGACGTCACAGAATCCTCGGTATACCATTGGCGGGCAGGAAAGAGCAGCGTTAATGGCGGCTCTGGGGGCGGGGCCGTAGCGGAGCAGCGGATTGGCTGCAGCGCTGGGGCTGGGGGCGCACCTGGGGGGCTTGGGGGGGGCGGTGAGGGGGACCCTCGACAGCCGGAATCCCCCGAACCGCAATTTCCGGGCACTGGGAACCCCCTGAACTTCCATTTCCGGGCACTAGAACAGCATCCACCCCCATTCCTGCATACTGTGACCTCCCTGAATCCCCTTCCCCAGCACCAGGACCCCCATGTTCTTTATCTGGCCCCAGGACCACGCTGAACCCTCCTGAACCACCATTCCTGGGTACTATGACTCACTGCCCCCCCTGGCCAGCGCTGGGATCCCCTGTTACTTCTTATCAGGCACGAGTACATCCCTAAACCCCTGTTTCTGGGCATCAGCACCTCTCTGAACCTCCATTTGCGGGCACTACAACCCCTCTGAATGTCCATTTCCAGGGAGGAAATTTCCCTGAACCCACATTTCCCATACAGGAAACCCCGATTCACTATTTCTGTGCCACAGGACACCCCTGGAACTCAATTTCCAGGCCCGGGATCCCACCGTCCCCTCTGTTCCCTGACAACGAGACCACTTATCTTGGTTTGAAAAGACAGGTGTCTGCTGAGGAAGGCAGGAGCCTTCCCTGAAATAGAAAATGTAAACCCTCTCCCTCCAAATTGTTATAATTTTGAAATAAAGGGGCTCTCAAGCAAAGATATGGGAGGGGGAATAACTCTTTATTCGGGAAGAAAATTTTAAAAAATAAAATAAACAACGCAGTAATACAAAACAACACTGGCAGAATACGACCTGACACCCTGTTGGTCAGGGTGTTGATAGCAGCCCAATTGAAATGGTGGCTGCAGTCCTCCTGGAGTGGCAGGTGTGGTTCTGTTGAAGCAGTGATCCTGTAGAAGTGCGTAGTCTTTCTCTGAAGATCCAGTGGTGCTGTAGATGGGCCTGGTCTTCCTCTGGGAATGCAGCAGGAAAGGGATACTCCTCTGGGAATCCAGAGGAAAAGGCTGATGGTGGTCTTCCAGATCGCAGATTATATCCAGTTAGGAATGCTTGGCTCCTCCCTTGGGGCGGAGCTTCTCACAGTGGGATGATATAGGTTCATCAGTCAGGCATTGAGGCTCAATGGCTCGTTAACAGAAGACATTTTCCAGGGGGAACATTGGTTGTGGAAGAGGTACAAAACCCTGCCCAGTTAACAGAAGATAACTGCCCCACCTCTAACAGATAGGAATAGAATACACACCCCCATTTCCAACCTAAGACACTGCTTGATCCCCCATTCCTGGTACTGGGACCTTCTTTTACCACCATATCCAGGTCTGAACCCCCTCTCCCCCTGCACATCCATGCCTGGCACTAAGACTGCCCTGACCCCCCTCATCTTGCACCAATAGCCCCTTGCACCCCCTGCTCCCCCGTCCCCCGCAGATAAGGGGAGAGAGAGGTCACTCAGGGATCACCATCACAGGCACAACAGCCCCGAGGTGGGAAAATGAATTGGATTTGGGACTGAGTGAATCAGAACAGCAGAACGAGGAGTGAAATAAACCCTGAAAAAGAACCTTCTCCCGACCTCTTTGTCCTTCACGGACTTCACTTTATTCCCGACTCCCTCCCTGTGCTGCCCAGCGGGGCAGGGAGAGGGGATGGGAGTCATGGTCAGTTCCTGCCACTGTTTCTGCCTCAGGGACAAGAATTCCTTCCCTGGTCCAGTGGGGGGTCCCTCCCATGGGGTCTGTTAAAAACACCAATCACTCATAAAAAATTTTTAAAAGTTTAATAGTAATAAAATGGTTATAAAAATAGTAATATAATTAGAGTAATAAAAATTGGGACAATTTGGATTAGGACAATACAAGACAATAAAAACAAAGGGTTACGGACATTTCAGGTGCCTCTTTCTGGGCAAAATAAGCCCCAAAAAGGACCCACATTAACAGAAGATTAACCCTTAAAAGCAACAGCCTGTTGCATATTCATACATCATGCATAAAATCCATTCAAGCACAGGATTCTGTCTGGTCAGTGTCAACTTCTTCCTCTGGATCCTGACAGCGTCTTCAGGGCTGAACAAGGCAGGGAGAAGTTAATTTCTTCTGATAAGGGAGCAATTAATTCTTTTTCTCTGAAAGGTTTAGGTGTCCTGTGGCTGCTATCTCGGTGCAAGTACCTCATTCCTCTCTTTAAAAAAGTGTCTTACATAGACACTTACATATTACACATCATAGTTTCTATTATGTCATAAACTAAAACTATATTTAACACACCACTTAAGAAAATTAATATAGCAAAACTTTTGAACATAACACATATAATATTCATTTTAATATTTGCAAAAAGCCAGTCATAAAATGCGCATTTTTCACAGTAGTCTAAAATAGTCCATTTTACTGTTCAACTTTCTTGGCAGCTGGTGCATGATAAGGGATATGATCTATCCATTCAATACTATGTTCTCTGGCCTGGGTGTTTGTAAGGCTGTTCTTGAAATGGGTCCCATTGTCCAACTCAATTCTCTCAGGAGTGCCATGTTTCCACAGGATTTGCTTTTCCAGGCCCAGGATGGTGTTCCAGGCAGCAGCATGAGGCACGGGGTAGGTATCCAACCATCCAGTGGTGGCTTCCACCATGGTCAGCACGTAGCGCTTGCCTTGGCATGTCTGGGGCAGTGTGATGCAGTCAATCTGCCAGGCCTCCCCACATTTATATTTGAACCACCGCCTGCCATACCTTAGGGGCTTCACTGGCTTGGCCTGCTTGATGGCAGCACACGTCTCACAGTCATGGATAACCTGAGAAACACTGTCCATGCTTAAATCCACCCCTCGTCTCTTAGAGGTGGCGTCTCTGCGCTGATGGCCTGAGGCATCATGGGTCCCATTGAGCTAAGGATATCTCTCCCTTGTGTTCCCAATCTAGGTCTTTCTTGGACACCCCCATCTTTGCAGCCTGGTCTACCTGCTCATTGTTTCAGGCTCATAAGCCTGACTCTTGGGGACATGGGGGTCTACGTGATGGACTTTCACAGGTAGCTTCTCTAGCCAAGGGGCAATGTCTTTCCATTCATCAGCGGCCCAGATTGGTTTTCCTCTACGCTGCCAGTTGGCCTTTTTCCACCTTTCCAGCCAACCTCACAGAGCATTGGCTACTATCCATGAATCAGTATAAAGGTAGGGCTTTGGCCACTTCTCTCTTTTAGCAACATCTAGGGCCGGTTGAATGACTTTGAGTTCAGCAAGTTGACTTGATCCACCTTCTCCTTTGGTAGCTTGTGCAACCTGTCATGTGGGGCTCCATATGGCTGCTTTCCAAATCCAGTTCATCCCTATGATGTGACAGGAACCATCAGTGAAAAGAGCGTAGCGTGTTTCCTCTGCTGGTGATTGGTTGAATGGTGGAGCTTCTTCAGCCTGTGTCACTGGTTCTTGTTCCTCTTCATCAGTGAGACCAAAGTTTTCACCTTCCAGCCAGTTTGCAATTATCTCCAAAATCCCAGGCTGATTCAGGTTTCCAATACAGGCACGCTGTGTGATGAGAGCAATCCATTTGCTCCATGTGGCATCAGTGGCGTGGTGGGAACCTTTCCTTTAAACATCCACCCCAGCACTGGTAGTCGGGGTGCCAGGAGGAGTTGTGCTTCCATGCCAATCACCTCTGAGGCAGCCTGGACTCCTTCATAGGCAGCCAAGATTTCCTTCTCTGTGGGAGTGTAGATGGCTTTGGACCCTCTGTAGCTTCAGCTCCAGAATCCCAGTGGTCGGCCTCAAGTCTCCCCAGGCACCTTCTGCCAAAGGCTCCAGGACAAGCCATGGTTCCCAGCTGCAGAGTAGAGCACGTTCTTCACCTCTGGTCCCATCCTGACCAGGCCCAAGGGCTACCACATGAGCGATCTCCTGCTTGATCTGGGCCAAAGCTTGTTGCTGCTCAGGGCCCCAGTGTAAATCATTCTTTTTGTGGGTGACCAGGTAAAGAGGGCTCACAATTTGGCTGTACTCCGGAATGTGCATTCTCCAAAAGCCTATGGCACCTAGGAAAGCTTGTGTTTCCTTCTTGCTGGTTGGTGGAGACATTGCTGTGATCTTGTTGATGACCTCAGTGGGAATCTGACGCCGTCCATCTTGCCACCTCACTCCCAGGAACTGGATCTCTCGGGCAGGTTCCTTGACTGTGCTCATTTTGATGGCAAAGCTGGCTTCTAGCAGAATCTGGATGATCCTCTCTCCTTTCTCAAACACTTCCATTGCCATGTTCCCACACACAATGATGTCATCGATGTACTGCAGGTGTTCTGGAGCCTCACCCTTTTCCAGTGCAGCCTGGATCAGTCCATGGCAGATGATGGGGCTGTGCTTCCACCCCTGGGGCAGTCGGTTCCAGGTGTACTGCACTCCCCTCCATGTGAAGGCAAACTGAGACCTGCATTCTGCTGCCAGAGGAATGGAGAAAAATGCATTGGCAATGTCTATAGTGGCACACCACTCTGCTGCCTTGGACTCCAGCTCTTCCTGGAGTTCCAGCATGTCCGGCACAGCAGCGCTCAGCGGTGGAGTCACTTCATTCAATGCACCACAGTCCACAGTCAATCTCCATTCTCTTTCAGATTTACACACAGGCCAAATGGGGCTGTTGAAGGGTGAGTGGGTTTTGCTGACCACCCCTTGGCTCTCCAGCTCACGGAGCATTTTGTGGATGGGGATCACAGCATCTTGATTCGTTCGGTACTGTCGGCGGTGTACTGTTCAGGTGGCAATTGGCACTCGTTGCTCTTCCACCTTCAGGAGTCCTACTGCAGATGGGTTTTGCGACAGTCCAGGCAAGCTCTTCAACTGCTTGACACCCTGTGTCTCTACAGCAGCTATTCCAAATGCCCATCTAAGTCCCTTTGGGTCCTTGAAATACCCACTTTGGAGGAAGTCTATGCCTAAAATGGGCCTCTGGGCCAGTCACAATAGGATGTTTCTTCCACTCATTTCCAGTCAGGCTCACCTCAGCTTTCACCAAAGTAAAATCCTGTGATCCCCCTGTCACACCAGCAATAGAAACACACCCTGTCCCCACATGTCTCAATGGGATTAATGTACATTGCGCACCAGTGTCAACCAAAGCTTTGTATTCTTGTGGTTCAGATGTGCCAGGCCAACGAATCCACACAGTCCAAAAAACATGGGTTTCCCTAGTCTCTACCTGGCTAGAGGCAGGGCCCCTCTAAGCCTGGTTATCCTTCTTTCCCTGGGCATATGCCTTGGAGGTTCCCCACGTGGAGGAGCCACGTGTTGGGTGCCAATAGATGATTTGTCCTGGTTCAGAGCAAATTTGGGAGAGAATCCCAAAGGGGCTCCTCTAGGAAAGAAGATTCAATCAGCCCCTCCCCACAGCCGGTCCAGGAGAAACTATCTCCTTGGAGAAAAGTGGAAAAAAACTGTTTATTAAACAATAAAACCTAAACAATATTAAACAATAAAAACCCTTGTTGCTCCAAAAGAGATGACAAATTGAGAAAACCCCGTCCCCGGGTTGCAGCTGAGCTCAATCAGTCTCTGGTCAGTCCCTCCGGTGCTGGAAATGTCGTGGGCCAGGCCTGGCTCAGTGGGCCAGAGGTGCAGATGCCAGTGCTCCCCCTGGGTGTTCAGTCCCGAGCAGGGTTCAAGAGGTTCAAATAAAAGGGAAAAAACCACAGTCCAGGGAACTTCTTTGCCTCAGCAAGCTAAACTAACTAAAAGCAAAAGAGAGCTCTGTCCAGCTGTCTGTCCATCTGCACAGAGTCAGGAATGTGTAGGAGCGAGTGCAGTGACAGAAAAAACATGTGCCCTTCTCTCCCCCCCCATCAATATCTAAAGCACGTCTTAAAGGTGCAAAACTTGTTATTCAGCATAAACAGAATGAGAAAATTGGGGATAAAAGTATCATATAGTCAACTCATGACATGTGTGCATAAAGACATTTGAAATCACAGCTCTCGGTCTCGGCTGGACAGAGATGATCCCCCTGTGTCCTGTGCTCCAAGAGGGGGGACACACCCTGCCACTGGTGCTTGCCTTGGTCTCTGCAGGCCCAGGCAGATGCCAAAGCTGCTCTTCACAGCCTTCTCCCTTGCCACGCCCCTGTGCCAAGTGCAAGGGGCCTCAAGGATGGAAAGGAGCGCAAGGAGCCAAAGGGAGCCAGCTGTACCTACCTCACTGGGGGCTCCTGGGCAAGCAGTTGGCTTGAGAAGCAAGCCCCTCTCTTCCAAAGTGCCTCCATTTCCCGGGCAACACCAACATGCACGTAAGAAAGCCTGGCAAGGCTGAATTACTCGTGCACCTTGTAGCACAGGCACTCCAGCTGGAGCTCATCTTCCTTCTGCCGAGTCTGTTTCCTCATGTCCCTTGTGGTGCGCAGCCCTGGGCCCCCTAGAAACAAGAGGTGCCCGCTGCCCCTTCGAGTGCCAGAACTCCTGCCCGCGCTGACGGCAGCAAAAGCAGGCTGTTGCCAGCCAGGGAGCGGAGCCCTGTTCCCTCAGGAGGCTCTCCTCAGCCCCTTGCCCACTGTGCACGCAGCACTTCTGCCTGCCTGCCCAGAACGCTCTTGCCACAGCACAGCACAAGCTGGCCGGCTCTGGGCTCAGCACAGCCCAAGCACAGGTCTCTGCAGGAAGACACAGCGGCTCTTTTGCAGCCTTGCCCCGCAGTGATGGGAAGGGGCCCCTGCCTCTGGTCTCACTTGCTTGGCTTTCTGCCTGCATCTGAGGCAGGGGCTGCCTGATTCCTCGCTTGTGGGGAGAGCAGAGCCGCCGGAAGCGCGCCCAGCGTGCAGGCACTGCCCGACAGTGCTGCGGCCGCTGGGACGCTGGCGCCCCCGAGTCCCAACCACTCCGCTGCCGCTGCTGCTTGATTTGCTTTTAGGCACAGACAAAGCTCACTGCTAGGCCGCCATGGTCTCTGCTCCTGCCCTCTTCCTGTCCCTGTGTAGGGCTAGAGCATTGCTGTGTTTTCAGGAGGCTCTTGGCGGAAACTTGCGGCATTGCAAGCTCCTTTGCCCTGGCTGGATGCTTGCACTTGAATCCCTCACAGCTGGCTTCAGAGCACACTCCAGTTGGCTCTTCTAAAAACAGGCTCCTTTTCCCCTTCAGTGTGCTGGGCACGGCCTTGAAGTCCACGCTGCTGTGCAACTGGAGCAGCGGGACAGGGACCTTTGCAGCCTGAGCTGCCCTTGTTCCTCTCTGTCTGTGCACGGAACTCAGCGGGGAGGAGAAGGGCAGCAGGGCCCTGCGTGTCCCCGGGCTCAGGTTTTGCGCCGCTTCAGCTCCACAGAGACGCGGGTCAAGTGAAAAACCCAAAGAGTTTATTAGGGAAAAGCAAAGCCAAGGGGTCAGCTGGGAGGTAAAAAAGGGCATGGGCAGGGCCTGAGGGCGGCAGGGAAGGAGCTGCCAACAGGGAGGGAGCTGGCAAGAGCTGCTGGAGCTTGGCACAGGCTCAGCTGTGAGCAGCCAGAGCTGTGCCTGGAGCTGCAGCTGGTCCCTTCTGCCCTGCAGGTGGTCCCATCTTGGATGGGAACTGGAAATCTCTGAGGGAGGCCGCTCCAGGTGATGCAGGAGACAAAGGAAGTTCTGCAGATCTTCTTTGGAATTTCATGGGAATCCATATGCTGATGCAAGATGGGCTCTCATCTTCCCTGAGGGCTTGACGAGCTGGGAGAGGAACAGAGCCACGGTCAGAGGCCAGATTGAGGGAATCCAAGGAAAGCCTCCTGCCAGGGCCATCTTGCCATGGCCAGGAGGGAGCGGGAGACAAAGGCCAGAGAGCGGGGAGGCAGCTCAGCCAGGCAGCGCTGGCCATCAGGCTCACCTCCAGCAAGAAGGCCAGAGCAGGCAGATGCCAGCAGGGCTGCTTCCCCACCAGCAGGCTGAGCAGGTGCGAGGCCATGTGGGGACACAAGGGGCTCAAGCCAGAGCGCATCTCCCTGGCAGGGGAAAAAGGCACCAAGGCCCTGAGCCGGGCGGGCAAACCTCTCCCAGGAGTGACTCCAGGAGGTCCCATCTTTCCCCAGCACTCTGCAAGGGGACACGGGCCCCTTGGGAGGCGGCTGCTGCTGGGCATCCTCCTCAGGCAGCCCTTTTCAGTCTGCTGGGCCCTCCCTCGGTGACAAGGCCCTCTTGCTTACAAGCCCAGGAACTGCGTGGGGCACTCCGGGCACGGGGCACAAATGCTGGCAGTGGCGGCGGGGAGTAGGGGATCTCACCTGGCCAGCAGGCCCGCTGCATAGTGCTGGGTGTGGGCACAGAGCAGGGTGTCCCAGAGCTGCTTGTGCTCCAGAGCCAGCAGGTTCTTGCCAAAGCCCACTTGGGAGAGCAGAGCCTTCATGGTCTGCACTGCAAACCTGTGTGCCGAGAAAAGGCCGGGTCACTCTGGGAGCACTGGCTCTGGCCACAAGGGAGTGGGAAGGACAGGCTGACTGGCACCTGTTGGGCTGGCTGGGAAGGCCGTGTTCCTCCCAGCACGCTCTCCAGAAGCTCTGGCTTTCCACATCCTCTGCCCTCTGCTCTGTGGTGATGAAAATTCGCAAGAGCAGAGCCACAAGCAGGTGGGGAGAATGAAGGACTATTGCATAGTGCCACTCGGGCATGCATGCAATCCTCCACAGCACCAGAGTTGCCTGCAAGAGACAAAGCAGCCCCAGGCAGCGCTCAGCACCGAGGTGTCCATGAGGCAGGGCCCCAGGGGAGAGGCAGGGGGAGCAGCCAGCCTGCTGCCCCTAGCCCAGCTTTCAGCCCAGGCAGGGAGCTGCAGGGTGGGGAGAGCATGGAGAGCTTCTGAGAAGGCCACCTGGAGGGCCAGACTAGGCCAGCTCCAGAAACTCACAGCCAGGGCAAGGACGGCCTGGTTGTCCCCGCTGCAGAGGAAGCCGCCGTACGCTGGCTGCTCCTCTATGGCAGAGAGCAGCGCTGGAAGCACCTCCTCCACGGCTACTGCTGAGGTGCCCATGGCCCTCCACATCAGCACGGCCGCTCTGTGGGAGCAGAGCTGTGCGTCAGTACCGTGCCCCGTGCAGCTGCAGGGGGCCGGGAGGGAGCATGGCAGCAGGCTCAGGAAACAGAGGGGCCCCACGGTGCCGGTGCTCTCCGCCTGTCTGGCAGAGCCCGCTGGACAGGCTGTACAGGGCCAGGGGTCCTACGGGCCGGTGAGCACCGAGCTCTGCAGGCAGTTGTGCCCCGTACCTGTCACACGTTGGGGCACAGCGCAGGAGGCTCATCACCACGTGGGCAGGGTGTTCTTCAGTCAGGCTGACAATGGCCATTTGCAGCCCGGCGTCCACAGACTCACAGGACGTGAGTCTCTGCAGCATGGCTCTCACCGCAGCTTGCACCTGCAGGAAGCAGCATGGGGAAGACTTGGAGTGCCGTCCAAGGCAGCAAGTGGCCCAGCTTCCCCCAAGAAGTGCTTGCCTTCCCAGCCCAGTGTGATGGGGCTGAGGGGGCCCAGCGGACATGGCTTGAGGGGCCACGTCATCCTGGGAGGCCTTGGGCCCTGGCCCCAGGCTGCTGCGGAGAATAAAAAGCCTTCTGCAAAAACTCCAGAGTGGGTCCAGGACTCACAGGCAGCGTGGGCATGGCCTCAGTCTCTGCCATGGCCTGAGTGATGGTGTTGCTGGTGGCCATGCCCTCCATCAGGGCCATGTCAGCCTCCCTGCAGCCCTCATCAGTTTCCCAGTCTGAGCTGGCGGCCAGGTCAGAAGACGCTGTGCTGGCAGCAGCCTCTGCCCGCAGCTGGCCGGGCCTGGAGTCGGGCTCGGCCATGCCCTCGGGTGCGGGGCCACCGCTCTTTGTGCGCCGATGGTGCAGCAACCTGCGCAGTGTCTGCAGCAGAAGGAAGGGCGGCAAGAGAGGGACCTTCCATGGTCTGCTCCAAGCGCGGGGCCCTGCCGAGCAGTGCCGGCAGGCCCGGCCCAGGTGGGGATGGCCGCAGGTACCTGCGCTGCTCTGCGGAAGCGGCCACGGCTGGGCTCCTGCTCTTGCGTCCGCTCCTTGGCTGCATCTGCCAAAGAGCGAGCGCAGCCAGAGCTGAGGGGCCGCATCACAGAGGCGGAACAGAGAACACAGGCCAGCCCTGCACTCCCCAGGCAGGGACAACCCCCCGGGTGCCCAGGGGACGGAGTACGGCCATCAGGAGAACAGCCCCGGCCCCTGTCCCGTCCCATCCATGGGAATGGCCACAGGCATGGGATGGGATGGGATGGGATGGGATGGGATGGGATGGGATGGGATGGGATGGGATGGGATGGGATGGGATGGGATGGGATGGGATGGGATGGGGACAGGCTGGCCGCAGGCACCAGCCCTGCGGCCCAGCTCCGCCACTCACCATCCTGCAGCGGCTGTAAGTGCTCCGGCTCTGGAGGATGCTGCGCTGGGCCAGCTGCAGGGCCTTTGCTTTTCTTGCCCCAAAGCCCCTTGAACAGGCTGAGCAGTCTGCCCGCCATCCCGCTCTCTGACCTCAAGGGCACCTTCCAGACAGATGCCACAGCAAGGGTCCGAGTCAGTGAGTGCTGCAGTGGTGCCTTGCAGGCACCTGCAACAGAGGAGCCTCAGCAAGGCTACAGGACAGCAAGTCCTGCACTCCAGGGCTCCTGCCACAATGACAGGAGACTCCTGGTGAACGATGGAGCTTGCCAAGTCCCACGGCCTGGCCACGAGGGCACCGGCCGCAGGGATGGGAGATGCCTTGCAAAAGCTCCGAGTCAGCGAGTCCCGAGGTCTGGCTGTGAGGCCAGCCGCAGGAGGAAGGCCTGGGAAAAGCTCCGGGTCAGGGAGGAACGAGCCAGCTGTGCGGGGGCGCCTCACAGCACCGCTCTGTCCCGTCCTGTCCCGTCGCATGCACCCAGCACTGTGGCGTGGCCGCAGCAACGGCAGAGCCTATGTCAGCGCGTGTCACAAAGGGCTGCTCTGACATGCTGTCCCTTCCGTTCCCACGGTGACCCCGCTGCACCGTGTCACAAAGGGACACGCTGCCACGTGCCCCGGGGCCATCCCCTCCCCAGCCAAGGCGCCCCCGTGTGTCTAACACACCAGTGTCTAACACAGCCCTGGACACACCATGAGCCGCCAAGTGCTCGGCAAGGACTCTCCACGCTGCCCGCACAGCCCAGCTGGCTGCCAGCCCTGGAGCAGAACAGCTTCCAGCAAGCAAGAGGCAAAGGCATCTTGCCAAGAGTTAAAATACAGGCCAGATGCCATCGATGTCTGCATAAAGGCCTTTGAATTCACAGCTCTCTGAGAGGCATTTGGGGCTCTGGGCTGGACACAGATGATCCCCCTGTGTCCTGTGCTCCAAGAGGGGGGACACACCCTGCCACTGGTGCTTGCCTTGGTCTCTGCAGGCCCAGGCAGATGCCAAAGCTGCTCTTCACAGCCTTCTCCCTTGCCACGCCCCTGTGCCAAGTGCAAGGGGCCTCAAGGATGGAAAGGAGCGCAAGGAGCCAAAGGGAGCCAGCTGTACCTACCTCACTGGGGGCTCCTGGGCAAGCACTTGGCTTGAGAAGCAAGCCCCTCTCTTCCAAAGTGCCTCCATTTCCCGGGCAACACCAACATGCACGTAAGAAAGCCTGGCAAGGCTGAATTACTCGTGCACCTTGTAGCACAGGCACTCCAGCTGGAGCTCATCTTCCTTCTGCCGAGTCTGTTTCCTCATGTCCCTTGTGGTGCGCAGCCCTGGGCCCCCTAGAAACAAGAGGTGCCCGCTGCCCCTTCGAGTGCCAGAACTCCTGCCCGCGCTGACGGCAGCAAAAGCAGGCTGTTGCCAGCCAGGGAGCGGAGCCCTGTTCCCTCAGGAGGCTCTCCTCAGCTCCTTGCCCACTGTGCACGCAGCACTTCTGCCTGCCTGCCCAGAACGCTCTTGCCACAGCACAGCACAAGCTGGCCGGCTCTGGGCTCAGCACAGCCCAAGCACAGGTCTCTGCAGGAAGACACAGCGGCTCTTTTGCAGCCTTGCCCCGCAGTGATGGGAAGGGGCCCCTGCCTCTGGTCTCACTTGCTTGGCTTTCTGCCTGCATCTGAGGCAGGGGCTGCCTGATTCCTCGCTTGTGGGGAGAGCAGAGCCGCCGGAAGCGCGCCCAGCGTGCAGGCACTGCCCGACAGCGCTGCGGCCGCTGGGACGCTGGCACCCCCGAGTCCCAACCACTCCGCTGCCGCTGCTGCTTGATTTGCTTTTAGGCACAGACAAAACTCACTGCTAGGCCGCCATGGTCTCTGCTCCTGCCCTCTTCCTGTCCCTGTGTAGGGCTAGAGCATTGCTGTGCTTTCAGGAGGCTCTTGGCGGAAACTTGCGGCATTGCAAGCTCCTTTGCCCTGGCTGGATGCTTGCACTTGAATCCCTCACAGCTGGCTTCAGAGCACACTCCAGTTGGCTCTTCTAAAAACAGGCTCCTTTTCCCCTTCAGTGTGCTGGGCACGGCCTTGAAGTCCACGCTGCTGTGCAACTGGAGCAGCGGGACAGGGACCTTTGCAGCCTGAGCTGCCCTTGTTCCTCTCTGTCTGTGCACGGAACTCAGCGGGGAGGAGAAGGGCAGCAGGGCCCTGCGTGTCCCCGGGCTCAGGTTTTGCGCCGCTTCAGCTCCACAGAGACGCGGGTCAAGTGAAAAACCCAAAGAGTTTATTAGGGAAAAGCAAAGCCAAGGGGTCAGCTGGGAGGTAAAAAAGGGCATGGGCAGGGCCTGAGGGCGGCAGGGAAGGAGCTGCCAACAGGGAGGGAGCTGGCAAGAGCTGCTGGAGCTTGGCACAGGCTCAGCTGTGAGCAGCCAGAGCTGTGCCTGGAGCTGCAGCTGGTCCCTTCTGCCCTGCAGGTGGTCCCATCTTGGATGGGAACTGGAAATCTCCGAGGGAGGCCGCTCCAGGTGATGCAGGAGACAAAGGAAGTTCTGCAGATCTTCTTTGGAATCTCATGGGAATCCATATGCTGATGCAAGATGGGCTCTCATCTTCCCTGAGGGCTTGACGAGCTGGGAGAGGAACAGAGCCACGGTCAGAGGCCAGATTGAGGGAATCCAAGGAAAGCCTCCTGCCAGGGCCATCTTGCCATGGCCAGGAGGGAGCGGGAGACAAAGGCCAGAGAGCTGGCAGGCAGCTCAGCCAGGCAGCGCTGGCCATCAGGCTCACCTCCAGCAAGAAGGCCAGAGCAGGCAGATGCCAGCAGGGCTGCTTCCCCACCAGCAGGCTGAGCAGGTGCGAGGCCATGTGGGGACACAAGGGGCTCAAGCCAGAGCGCATCTCCCTGGCAGGGGAAAAAGGCACCAAGGCCCTGAGCCGGGCGGGCAAACCTCTCCCAGGAGTGACTCCAGGAGGTCCCATCTTTCCCCAGCACTCTGCAAGGGGACACGGGCCCCTTGGGAGGTGGCTGCTGCTGGGCATCCTCCTCAGGCAGCCCTTTTCAGTCTGCTGGGCCCTCCCTCGGTGACAAGGCCCTCTTGCTTACAAGCCCAGGAACTGCGTGGGGCACTCCGGGCACGGGGCACAAATGCTGGCAGTGGCGGCGGGGAGTAGGGGATCTCACCTGGCCAGCAGGCCCGCTGCATAGTGCTGGGTGTGGGCACAGAGCAGGGTGTCCCAGAGCTGCTTGTGCTCCAGAGCCAGCAGGTTCTTGCCAAAGCCCACTTGGGAGAGCAGAGCCTTCATGGTCTGCACTGCAAACCTGTGTGCCGAGAAAAGGCCGGGTCACTCTGGGAGCACTGGCTCTGGCCACAAGGGAGTGGGAAGGACAGGCTGACTGGCACCTGTTGGGCTGGCTGGGAAGGCCGTGTTCCTCCCAGCACGCTCTCCAGAAGCTCTGGCTTTCCACATCCTCTGCCCTCTGCTCTGTGGTGATGAAAATTCGCAAGAGCAGAGCCACAAGCAGGTGGGGAGAATGAAGGACTATTGCATAGTGCCACTCGGGCATGCATGCAATCCTCCACAGCACCAGAGTTGCCTGCAAGAGACAAAGCAGCCCCAGGCAGCGCTCAGCACCGAGGTGTCCATGAGGCAGGGCCCCAGGGGAGAGGCAGGGGGAGCAGCCAGCCTGCTGCCCCTAGCCCAGCTTTCAGCCCAGGCAGGGAGCTGCAGGGTGGGGAGAGCATGGAGAGCTTCTGAGAAGGCCACCTGGAGGGCCAGACTAGGCCAGCTCCAGAAACTCACAGCCAGGGCAAGGACGGCCTGGTTGTCCCCGCTGCAGAGGAAGCCGCCGTACGCTGGCTGCTCCTCTATGGCAGAGAGCAGCGCTGGAAGCACCTCCTCCACGGCTACTGCTGAGGTGCCCATGGCCCTCCACATCAGCGCGGCCGCTCTGTGGGAGCAGAGCTGTGCGTCAGTACCGTGCCCCGTGCAGCTGCAGGGGGCGGGAGGGAGCATGGCAGCAGGCTCAGGAAACAGAGGGGCCCCACGGTGCCGGTGCTCTCCGCCTGTCTGGCAGAGCCCGCTGGACAGGCTGTACAGGGCCAGGGGTCCTACGGGCCGGTGAGCACCGAGCTCTGCAGGCAGTTGTGCCCCGTACCCGTCACACGTTGGGGCACAGCGCAGGAGGCTCATCACCACGTGGGCAGGGTGTTCTTCAGTCAGGCTGACAATGGCCATTTGCAGCCCGGCGTCCACAGACTCACAGGACGTGAGTCTCTGCAGCATGGCTCTCACCGCAGCTTGCACCTGCAGGAAGCAGCATGGGGAAGACTTGGAGTGCCGTCCAAGGCAGCAAGTGGCCCAGCTTCCCCCAAGAAGTGCTTGCCTTCCCAGCCCAGTGTGATGGGGCTGAGGGGGCCCCAGCGGACATGGCTTGAGGGGCCACGTCATCCTGGGAGGCCTTGGGCCCTGGCCCCAGGCTGCTGCGGAGAATAAAAAGCCTTCTGCAAAAACTCCAGAGTGGGTCCAGGACTCATGGGCAGCGTGGGATGGCCTCAGTCTCTGCCATGGCCT